>NC_057797.1:133917004-133963947 GCF_018294505.1 Triticum aestivum | reverse complement strand
TTTGTCTAGCATGGGACACATCTATATATATCTATAAATCTATACACATGTATAGTGTGCGAATAACTATGAAAGTTCCTCATTGGATGAAGCTAATCCGACGGTACAGAGATGGAAAATCCGAGGACTACTGGCTATTGGATATTATCTACATTCTAGCAGATTCTTCCACATGCACTAGTAGAAAACGGAGCTTTAAAACCGGTTCGTAAGGGCCTTTAGTGCCGGTTCCATAACTGGCACTAAAGGGTGGGCACTAAAGGCCCCCCTTTAGTACCGGTTCGGCACGAACCGGCGCTAAAGTGCCACCACGTGGCGCGAGCTTGCGCCCTGGTATGGGGGACCTTTAGTATCGGTTGGTGTTACCAACCGGTACTAAAGTATTTTTTTGAAAATTTTGGATTTTTTTTTATTTTTTCGATTTTTAATTTTTCTGAATTATTTGATTATTTAGTCTCTAAATCACCTCTCTTAACTGCTCAAGTGTGGATCACTAATTCCAAATCGCCTAACTTCCCGGCCGGTCACCCATCCTCTCACTCCCCCAGCCTGAGCACGCTTATCTTCGGAGTTCTATTCCCCCTACATTCCAAGTCTGCACTTGTTGTTTTCCTGACAAATGTAAGCTGTCAATCCTAATAACCCTCAGCAGTTTAGCTTGAGCATTAGGTCACACGTTTCACTGTTTGAGTTTGTAACTATTATTCTAAAAAACAGTAATTATTTAGTAACACTAATATTTCTTGAATAAGTTTGACCATAGTTTGACCATAGTTTGACCAGATTTGACCAAAATTCAAAAAATTGAAATAATTATTTAGTAACACTAATATTCTTGAATAATTATGTAGTAACATTAATACTTCTTGAATAAGTAGTTTGACTAGATTTAACCAAATTTTTTTAAAAAAACTGAAATTTGAACATATCTTTTTTCCTTTTGGAATTTGAGGATTCTAAAAAATTGCAAACAGGCCGTAGGCCGTCTCCATCGGATGCGGATTTTTGTGCTGAATTTTTTGATATATTATACATTTTTTCTGACATTGTACGCAAAAGTTATAGCCGTTTTACATTTTCCCTACACTTTTTGCAAAACATGTCCAAATTTAAGTTTTCAAATTTTCCTAACTAGTAGATGTAGTAATATAACTACCTGTCGAAGGATTTTATTTTTTGAAGTTTTTATCATTTTCTTTTGATTTTTTCAAAACTGAAATGACGATACACAGTGGGGGGGGGTAGAGTTTGAAAATTGCCCTATAGTCCCGGTTTGTGTCTCCAACCGGGACTATAGGTCAGACCCCTTTAGTCCCGGTTCAGGGCACGAACCGGTACTAAAGGTTAGCCCTTTAGTACTGGTTTGTGCCATGAACCGGTACTAAAGGTTAGCCCTTCAGTACCGGTTTGTGCCACGAACCGGTACTAAAGGTGATCATGGGGCCCCGGCCCGACGCCGGCCTGCCACCACCCCTTTAGCACCGGTTTGTGGCACGAACCGGTACTAAAGGTTCAATACGAACCGGCATTAATGCATAGCCGTTCGAACCGTCACTAATGGTGCCATTAGTACCGGGCCAAAATCGAACCAGGACTAATGTGTCTCACATTAGGTCCTTTTTCTACTAGTGATGTACAATCTAGAAGACTCCATGGTTGAAGTTGAGCATAATGCACAAACCTCTAAACACAAGCACTTCTCCTTTGTTCTCTAGAATCTTCCATATCTGAATTGCCCAAACCTTTTTTTTATAAATGAATTGTCACATTTTGTTTTTACCTTTACAATGCACAATTCCATGAATCTCAAAATAGTTTTTTTTACAAAACTAATTGATTTTGGATGAGATGAACTATAAGAATTAAATGAACATCTACATCATGTCTATTTGGGAGAAGAGGTGGGAAACCGATGAGAGGAGTGGCAAGAAACGGTAGCCTGTTTTGAATGAAAACCTAGTAGAGAAGGAAGCGTGAGCTACACGACGCATGCGCATAGTGCTTACCCATGTACTGCATGTGCTATTGAAAGGGCTCGGGGTTGTAGTTCGATCCGGGAGCATCCAATGGTGCACACGTATGATCCGTGGGGTTTGGGTTCTGGCCAGTCAGAACGCAGGACTCAGATTGCGCGCGTAGTGGGGGGGATATCATACGGAAACCAACATTTGGTGGAAACCGGTGAAAACCACGAGAAAAAGATGTTTTGAAGTTTCAAAAAAGTTTCAAAAAATGTGGGATGTTAAGATGATGATGTTTTATTGGCACACAAAATTTCAAGTTGAAACACATTAAGAGATGTGAGCTATGAAAAAGACAATATCAGTGTTGAATAGTGCCGAATAGTACTGTCACTATTCAGGGCCGAATTTGTCTTTTTCATTTCTCATAATGTTTTTCAACTTGAAATTTTGTGTCGTAGTAAAACATCACCTTCTTAACATCCCACATTTTTTCAAATTTTGATGAAACTTTGAAATATGGTTTCCACGAAGTTTTTATTGAATATCGGCTTTCGTGAGTGAACCATGTGCTATTTGAAAACATTTTGTGAGAAGAATCTCGGTTTTTAAATCCCCGTAAATCCAAAACTAAGCTGAAAATCGTGAAACCTGCCGTGGTGTCATGACATCACACTTATATGTCGAGGACTTTGTTTCGTCCATTGTGGCGCAAGTTTTATTACAAGCCTCTTACAAACAGGAGCTTCTCTGAAAGAAGCCTCGTGGTTCCGATAGGGACACATGTCCCCCTTGTGGGCGAAACATAATCACTGCCTATTTTCACCTGGTATTTTCTTCTATAGGCAACATGGAATGACAGGATATCCATGCTGAAATTTTAACTTATTCAGGGTTACGTTTGGCCTTTTTATACACTAATTGAGTTTCCTAGGCAGTTAATGTCCATAATTCAAATCTGAACTACAAATACATGCTCTAGTTCACCAAAATGGCTAGAAAAATTATACATGTGTCCTTGGGTGCATGTTTAGGTCCCATGCCAGGAATGGGAACGAATTACAACCTTACTGGTGTCATGGCTCGTACTCAGACATTTCGAATCTCGTTTTTTAAGTCCCCATAAATCCTAAACTCACCAGAAAGTCATCAAAGGTGGCATGGTGCATGTTATGGCACATATATTTCGTGGTAAAAGCATTGTCCAATTTGGACCAAGCTTTATTACAAACCTTTTACAAAAACTGGAGCCTCTCTCAAAGAAGCCTCATGGTTCTAATAGGGAAACGTGTTCCCCTTGTGGGCGAAACGTAATCACTACCTCTTTTTGCCTTGTATTTTCTTCCACGGGGAACATGGAACCACAAGATATCTGTGCTGAAATTTAAACTTATTCAGGGTTCGTTTGGCCTTTTTATACACTAATTGAGTTTCCTAGGCATTTAATGTCCATAATTCAAATATGAACTACAAATACATGCTCCAGTTCACAAAAATGGCTAGAAAAATTATACATGTGTCCTTGGGTGCATGTTTAGGTCTCATGCCAGGAATGGGAACAAATTACAACCGTACAGGTGTCCTAGATCTTCCTCAAACATTTCGAATCTTGGTTTTCAAGTCCCCATCAATCCTAAACTCACCAAAAAGTCATTAAACGTGGCAAGGTGTCATGTCATGGCACACATATATGTCATGGTAAAAACATTGCCAATTTAGGCCAAGCTTTATTACAAACCTCTTACAAACCGGAGCTTCTCGCAAGAACCCTCGTGGTTTCGATAGGGAAACGTGTTCCCTTGTGGGCCAAACGATAATCACTCCCTCTTCTAGCCTCGTATTTTCTTCTACATGCGACACGGAACAAATGGAGATTCGCACTGAACTTTGAAATTATTTAGGGTTCGTTTGACCTTTTTATTCATCAATTGAGTTTTCTAGGCATTTAATGTCCATCATTAAAATCCGAACTACAAATACATGCTCCAGTGCACCAAAATGGCTAGAAAAAACGTACATGTTTCCTTGGGGTGCATGTTTAGGTCCCATGGAACGAATGGGAATGAATTCAACCGTCTTTCCGTCCTGGCCTGGCCACAAACATTGCGAATCTCGGTTTTTAAATGTCTGTAAATCCAAAACTCACCAGGAAATCATGAAACTTGGCATGGTGTCACTACATGGTATATATAATTAACCAATTTGGGCGAATCTATATTACAAGACTTTTACAAACTGGAGCTTGTCGCAACCCTCGTGGTTCCGGTAGGGAAACATGCCCCTCTTGTGGGCGAAACGATAATCGATGCCTCTTCTCGCCTTGAACTTTGTTTTCTATAGGCAACATAGAATAACAGGAGTGTCGGGCTGAAATTTGAAACTGTTCAGGGTTCGTTTGGCCATTGTATATATATATATATATTACTAATTACTAGTTTTCTATGCATTTAATGTAGTCCATAATTCAAATTTGAACTACAACCACATGCTCCGGTGAAGCAAAATGGGTGGGAAATCGTACATGTGTCATTGGGTGCATGTTTAGGTTTCATTTAAGGAATGAGAATGAATTAGAAACATGTCGTCATCCTGAAACAATGAGAATCTTGGTTTTTAAATCCCAGTAAATAAAAAAGTCACCCAAAAAACATGAAACTTGGCATGGTTTCACGACATGGCACATATATATCATGGTAAAAAATCATCCAGTTTGAGAAGAGGCGCACACATTAGTCGCCAACGAAGTCCTTTTTGAAACAAAAAGCTGACACGTTAATATCGCAAATGGTTGTATTATATTTACCGTGTCAAAATTTAACCATACTCGGTGGTGTGCGTGCAGCTGTTTGATTAGACGGGATGAGCGCGAGAAGTCCGCCGTGCAGCTTCGACAGGACGCGTGCGAGTAGTCCGCCGCGCAGGCTCGACACGACGTGTGCATCCTGTCCACCTCACAGGCTCGACGGGACATGTGCAAGTAGCAAGGCCGCCCATCCTCATCGGTAAGCGAGCTCTTTGACCTCCATGCACCAGCCGCCGCCTGGCTCGCTCATAACTTCTCCATTAATGGGTTAATTAAATCACCTGGACGGAGGGTGTCGTGGAATTGTCACGGCATATGTCCTAGCAAAAGGACTTAGTCGTAGGGCCA
Source organism: Triticum aestivum (assembly GCF_018294505.1). NCBI lineage: Eukaryota > Viridiplantae > Streptophyta > Magnoliopsida > Poales > Poaceae > Triticum > Triticum aestivum. The sequence goes on along the minus strand of NC_057797.1, from coordinate 133,958,835 downwards.
TCGCAACTAGGAATCTTGAAGGGGTTAATCGGGACAAAGGACACGAGAGGTTTTATACTAGTTCGGCCCCTTACGATGAAGGTAAAAGCCTACGTCTAGTTGTGTTGGAATTGTTGTGGTTTCGATCACCAAGAGGCTAATCCGCCGGCTTGGTTATCGATCTTTTTGTTTCTTGCCCTAAGCCGCCACCGGGTCGTCCCCTTATATACACGGGTTGACGCCTGGCGGCCTACAGAGTACCGGCCGGCTCATAAAGCATGTCCGGCTCGGTGACTTCTTTTGCATGCCTTTCCTTACAAGTCTTTCCTTACATACATCGGTTTACAATACTGGGCTTTAAGCCGCCTCTGGGCTTAGGCCTTCTATTAGCCTTAATAAACTATCTCCTTGAATGTTTTTTTGGCTTCCTTTGTGACCCATCATCGGGACTGACCCGGCCCCTCCTGGGCGGGTCATAACTGATAGCTATATCCCCAACATTAGGCCCCAGGTTGACTTTGAACTTTGTTCTTTGTCAATCTTCAATACTTAGAAAAAAATCCATCTTCCTTTCTTCGCAGAAATTTTTATAACCCGCCATGACGTCATTTCTTGAAAACACAAAAAACCATTGTGACGTCATCTCTCAACGGTTTATTTTTAATGCCTTCCGAGAATCGAGGCATCCATTTAGTTGGAGAATCATTATTCGGGTCTCCTCGATTTATCACGCCCGCCTGTTCGCTTATTCCCTTATAAATAGGCACGCCCCGGTCTTTCTCATTCTTCTCTCTTCTTCATCTTCCTCCTCTCGCAACCTCCGCTGCTCCTCGAGCTCTGCCGCGGCCAGAGAACACCTCACCTCCGTTGACTTCCGCCGCTTCATCGACCAGAATCAGTCCAGAAAAAACGTCGGCGGCGACCTTCTGCGGAAGATCTGTGGCTGCAAGCGTTTCCCTTCTTGTTCCTAATATCTGCATTAGGGCTTTCTAGGTTTCTGCATGTTCTTCGTAGTTCATCGGAGTTTCTCCGTAGTTCTTCCACTTCAGCCTCTTCTTGATCCCAAAAGAGATATATGCTTGTGCAGTAGTTGTTTTGTGCCTACTCTTGACACCAGTAGATCCCTTTTCCCAGTATAAAGGCCTCATTAGGACTCACAAACTCATCTGCGCTAAACTTTTAAGTCTATTTTTTTCCATTTTGAATATCCATTTGATCTGGAATAATATCAAGCAACTAGGAAACTTGTTTGTCTCAACACTTAGCCGAATCTGCTTTCTCAAATATCTGTAGTCATGGCAGGTTATCGCGCCGACTTACTTTTCCTTATATGACATTAGCCCTTATGTAAGTCGCCATTACTCCCATGTACCATCATTACTTAATTGCACCATTATCATTGAATTAAGCTGGCATGTTGATTTCTTTTCAGTTCGTCTTTTGAACATCATGCCGTCCAAAGCACCGACTGTCTGCAATTGGGTTCCCTCAACAGTTACTGAGGACAATCTGAAGGAATTCTTTACCATAGGTTTTTTGCCAGGGAAGAACATTATGTCTTACCATGCACCTGACCCGGATGAGGAACGGCCCAATCCAAAAGATGGTGAAGTTATCGTCTTTTCTGATCACATGAACCGTGGCTTTTCCCCACCCGGCTCAAAGTTCTTCAGAGATGTCCTCCATTTTTTCAAACTCCACCCTCAAGACATCGGGCCTAGTTCTGTATCCAATATTTGCAACTTCCAAGTTCTCTACGAGGTGTACCTTCAAGAAGAACCGACTATGGAACTCTTTAGAGAGTATTTTTATCTGAACCACCAGAACGAGTGCACTAATGGCCCTAGCTTGGAACTTGGGGGTATCTCAATTCAGTGTTGACAGGGCGCCATCTTCCCCCTAATAGTCTTGCCGAGTCATCCCAAGGACTGGAATCAGACTTGGTTCTATTGTCAAGACACTTCACTAGCAAATGAGAAGCCACTGTCGCGTTATCGCGCAAAGCGTCTTGACTCCAAGTTTGCACTCCCTGACAAACTCACTGCCACCGAACGTAAGAAGTTGATTCCATCCATTAAAAGGATTAACGCTTTATTGGGGAATGTCTTAACCGGAGTTGACTTGACCCGTTGCTGGGTTGCGTGGCAGGTCATCCCTCTAAGCCGCCGATCCAAATTGATGTATGAATACGGTGGAGGCCCAGACGACTCTATTCATCACAGCTCCGTTCAATTAACTAAAGAATATATTGTTTCAATGTCAACCCTTCTGGTGAACAGCAAATACGAAGATTGCAGTAAAGTCGGGTTAAACCCCTTCTGCAATCTTAACCCGGTGCCAGAGGTAAAAAACATCTGCTCTCTTCCTCTTTGTATTTTTCTCAGCTATTTTAAATACCCGCATGACCTTTCATCTTGCTTATTTGATTATAGGCCAAATCTGACTTCTGGAAAGCCAAGTACGACCACAAAACCACCAAGAAAGCTAGAGTCGCCGCCATAACCGCCAAGAAGATGACCCGGAGTTCTAAGAAGAAGAAGAAGAAGAGCACCGCTGAAGATCTGTTGAAGCTTGACGATGATACTTCTGAGTCGGAGGTAGCCCTTGACTCCCTTGGCCAGATTTTTAATAATCTTATTAACACTGGTCATTGCCAGGACGACACGAGGGCCAGTCAGGCCGTGGAAGAAGAGGTAACTATTTCCTCCGACTCAACCCATTTGCCAAGACAGAAACTTCGAGTCGTAACCCGGAAAGTAAAGTTTTCAAACCCTTTGGCTTATCTGGACCCTCATTTTCTTTTGAAAAAGCAGCAACATGAGAACCGCCGTTAGGTCCGGAAGGACAATGAACCGCCTTCCGTTGTTCAACAAACTCCTCAAAAACGCCCGAATGAGGTTTATTTCTTCGTCTTTTACTTTTCATTAATGGATCTTCTCCCTTGCATTAATAACTTTATTTTTATCTTTGTAGGAGGTGTCTCGCTCTTCTGGCGACTCGTCTCAAACTCAATTCCCGGCCTTTAAGACCGCCCCTGGGTAAGTAAGAAATTATCTTTCCTCTGTGTCTTTCAAACTGCTTCTTTATACTAACTGTTTCATAACATCTTTCTTAGTGGCCAAGCCAAGGCCAAGAAAGCCAAGGTGACTAGGCCGGCAGAAGACCCGTCACTCCTTGCACCTGAACCGGCCATGCCACCTTCTCCCCCTCCAACTGAAGCACCAGAAGACCCAGCTACCAATACTCAATCAGATCCTCCTCAGCCATCAGCTGATGATACCATCGTTAACCCTTCTGCTACCGGACCATCCAGCTCAGCCAACCCGCCATCACCGTTTGCCCAGGATGTTCTGATCACTGGAAGCCGCTTTGTTGAGCCGGGGAATCCCACCGTGTTGGCCCATCACACTGCTAAACAAGAGGTCCTGGAGAGATATAAAGTGTGTTTTGATATTTCTCATTATAGCCACCTGAACGCCAATGACATATTGTCCGGCTATCTCAGCCATGTGCACTCCAGCCGTGAGTCGAAAATCGAAATGGTCAAGCAGTTGCAGCTGAAGTATGAGGTATGTTTTTCTGGCTTACATATATTCTGCCAGCCCCCAAGTCTCTAGTCCCCAAGGGTCGGTTCACTTGATCATAAATGAGCCGGTACTTTTAATTTCATAACTGTCTTGTGCCGAACCCAACAAATATTGTAATCCGGCTTAATCTTGAGAGACTTTATGAATATTATGCATTAGCCCCCAAGTGCCAAGTGATGTTACTTTGTAAGGTACTTGGGACTTGAAATACATTAGAGTCATAAGAAACTGTTTTGGCACACATTAGCCCCCAAGTGTCATGTGGTTTTGCAGTGCAAAGCACTTGAGACTTGAACCGTGACTCTTGAACCTTGACACACCTGTGTGTGTTTTGTAGAACACCCTATCTAAATTGGGTTTGCAATTAACTGACGCGAAGACCCGGCTGGCGGATCAGGAAGCAGAAATCAAGGCTGCTGACTCTAAGCTTCAATTAAGTCTTGTTGAGACGGAAAAATTGAGAAACAGCTTGACTGCCAAGAAGAAAACCTGGGCTGAAGAGAAGACACTGCTAACACAACGCGCCGAAAAAGCTGAAGCAACTCTTGAGGAGGTTACTATGGAGTTGACTGGTTTAAAGAACCGGGTGTCTCAAATGGTTTCCGCCATCTTTGGTAAGCCATCTGTACTGATCTATTTCACCTTCTTGTGACTCGGAAGATAAACCGCCTGCTGACCCCTTGATTGAAAAAATATGTGTAGGCCCGCGAAGCAAGAACCTGAACCAGGATAACGTGACAAAACTGAAGGCGGTCTATACCTTAGTGGAGTAGTTGTACACTGGTGCTCAACGAGCACTCGCTGCTATCTCTCCCACCAATCAAGGACCCAACCAGCTCAGTGACGTCTTGAAGAAACTATCAATCTTACCCGCCAGGTTCCAAGAGGTCAAACGATCCTGCGCTAGAGCCGGACCTTTGAATGCTCTGAACCGTTCCAAGACTTGGGTGCCAGATCTAGACCCAATGGATGTAGCTAGGGGGTACCCAACTATAAATGAGGACGGGTCTCTCTTTGAGCAAAATGACTTCATGGCTTGCGTGAGGGGAGTTCGACCTCAAGCTACCATCCTTGGAGATGAAACTAATATTGACAAATACCAGCCGGGTTTTGATTTGGTGAATAAGAAGATGGCGACTCCTTCCTACAAAGTTACAAATCTTATCCCGCCAATTCGTCAACACACGTTTGCTCCAGAAGTTGATCCGGGTGGCTTGATTGACGATGAATCAGAGTCCGTTGCCATGAACGGCTTTGACTGGTCCAATCCCAGCTTTCAATTGACAGAAGGAGATGAACCGGCGAGGGAAGAGTGAAAACCATCTTTGTGGGCTTTACGAAGCCTTGTAATAGAATTAGCTTTGAAACACTGCATATTTTGCCTATGCCATCGTGCATAAGACGTCGTGTGTGACTCTTTGCTTCCTGATGTCAATATATGCATCATATGTATGGTTATCTCTGTAATATTTCGGCTCTGTTCCTGTAGCAAAGGAAATACTTGCTTGGCGGTTTAACACCAAATGGGTCAGAATATCCGGTACATGACCAAAAGTTTTATCATAGTAGACAAACAGAACTAGACATGAAAATAAATAGGGTTGAAATAACCTTGGAACAACAGTCATACCTGTATCTTTCACCTCTGGACAACCAGTTTATATGACCCGGGTGATGAAGGTGACGATTCAGTCCTTTTGAGAAGTCAATGCTTCTGAATGACTGATGATTCTTATGCCTTGGCGGCTTATTGCCAAATAATCAAGCCGGCAAAAATACCATGCTAATTGTTTAGAATTGAGACAATAAAAGACCAATAAGACATATAACAGGTGACAAAGAATATAAATAACCTTGTAAATAAAGGTTGGGGGTTTCTGATTCGAATACGATCAGTAAACTGGACCAAAGGGGTTAAGCTATGATTTGAATACGACCAAATAGCCCCAGTGGCTTTGGTGTTGCGTCGATCAAGAGGGTACCGACAGCTATGTTCTCTTTGGTTCGAATACGACCTATGCTTGAATAGGAAGCCCCCAAATGACCTTGAGAGGTTTTTAACGACCCTGATTCGAATACGATCCAAGTCGGACCCAAAAGGGGTTAAGCTATGATTCGGATACGATCAAGAAGCTCCCTAGTGAGTTTGGCTTTGAGCCGATCAAGAGGGTTACGACAGCTATGTTCTCTTTGGTTCGAATACGACCTATGTTTGAACAAGAAGCCTGTCGTTGTCAAAACCGGCAGATCTCGGGTAGGGGGTCCCGAACTGCGCGACTAGGTCAGATGGTAACAGGAGGCAGGGGACATGATGTTTTACCCAGGTTCAGGCCCTCTTGATTGAGGTGAAACCCTATGTCCTGCTTGATTGATATTGATGATATGGGTAGTACAAGAGTAGATCTACCACGAGATCAGAGAGGCTAAACCCTAGAAGCTAGCCTATGGTATGATTGTATGTTATGGTTGTTGTCCTACGGACTAAAACCCTTCAGTTTATATAGACACCAGAGAGGGTTAGGGTTACACAAGGTCGGTTAGAAAGGAGGAGGTATCCATATCCGTATTGCCTAGCTTGCCTTCCACGACAGGTAGAGCCCCATCCGGACATGAGACGAAGTCTTCAATCTTATATCTTCATAGTCTAACAGTCCGGCCAATGGAGATAGTCCGGCTGTCCGGAGACCCCCTAATCTAGGACTCCGTCAGCGGCCCCTGAACCAGGTTTCAATGACGATGAGTCTGGCGCGCAGTATTGTCTTCGGCATTGCAAGGCGGGTTCCTTCTCCAAATACATCACAGAAGAATTTGAATATGAGGATAGTGTCTGACCCTGCAAAATAAGTTCCACATTCCACCGCAGAGAGAATAATATTTTTGCAAATCCAATTTGCTGACTCGTTTTGGCAGCATGACGTTGTGTCATGGCCCGGCGATTATTCGAACCGTTTTTCTTCAACCAGCTCCACACATAACGCGAGGCGGTTTCTTGACACGTCTTGCCAAAGCGGAGATCATGTCCCCTTATTACGGGATTCTCATTAATACGGGCGTGGGTAACCCAACCGCGCCATCAATTGTGGCACTTGGGGGATAAGCGAGTTTTACCAGGCAAGTGGGGATGCTTAGCTTTGTCCGCCCATATAAAGGGATAAGGATTCACCTTACTATCCACGCCTTCTTCCTCCCTTGCCCATCCGTTTTCGCACACTCGAGCTCTAGCGCCCAAGTCCGCACTTCTCACCTCGACCTTCTCCAATCATCTCCGGAGCGGGAGGCAGGTGTATGGTCTCCTCCGTCATGGAGGGAGACATCAAGAAGCTGCGTGGGGCCGAATACCTAGCCGCGAACATCGCGCATCGGCTGCCCGCCGCGGGGCATATCGTCCCTACCCCGGAACCTCACGAGAGGGTAGTTTTCCTTCACCACTTCCTCCGCGGACTAGGGTTTCCCCTCCATCCATTCGTCCGTGGTCTCATGTTCTACTACGGGCTGGACTTTCATGATCTAGCCCCGAACTTCATCCTCAACATTTCGTCGTTCATCGTCATGTGTGAGGCTTTCCTCCGCATCCGGCCCCACTTTGGCTTGTGGTTAAAGACCTTCAATATCAAGCCGAAGGTTGTACGAGGACAACAAGCAGAATGCGGCGGACCCATGATGGGCAAGATGCCCAACGTCATTGTCACACCCTAGCTGGTTCATGCATTAGAGTGTTGCATCATGTGTACTTTTACAGAAACTTGAAATGGGGATGGCAGAACCCCCAGCACCCCCTGGAAACAACTAGGGTTTACTAAAATTATTTTCAATGAACACAAAATGCCCTTCACAAAATGTTCATCATTTCTGGATTGGGTTAAAACCCCTGGCAAAAATGGTGCACTCTTTTATGGGACATTCTGGATTCTTTGAATTAAATCATAAGTATTTGAATTTGGGCATTTAAAAGCTATAAAATATTTTAAATGCCCAAATAATTTTGGATTTAAGTGAGGGCTGTTAGGAATAATCCCAACAGAGCCCACAATTATTTTCAGGATTTTAGTAAGTGCCTTAGTATTTTTAATAAAGCCCTAAAGTTACAGAAAAATAGAAAAAGAAAACAAAACAGGAAAAGAGAGAAAGAGAAAGGCTTACCTGGCGCCCACCCAGCAGGCCCACCTGCCGGCCCAGCCCAGCCACCGCTCCAGCGAGTTGCTTGGCTTGGCCAGGCAGGCAAGTAGCTGCTCGACGGCGAGCACAGCATGTGTGCCACGCAGCTACCTGCCGCCTCGCCGCTCCCCTCGTCGAGCTGTCGACGTGGGACGAACCCCCTCTCTCTCCCCGACCTCGCAGACACTCGCTCTCCCCTCTGGCTCCTCTCTCTCGCCCTCCCCGACGTCGCCAGAGACGTCACCGTCGCTGCCGCTCGCCGCAACCGCGTCCAACACCGTCCCTGTGCCCTCTCACCGTGTCCGGACGGTTCACCGTTGTCGACTACGTTGACTAGCCAAGCCACACGACGCTGGAGCCCCTGCATCGTCCCCGCCACCGTCGTCTTCAACCTTCGGCCACCGTCGATCGTCATTGTCGATCCGCCGCACCCGAGCTTCCCTGAGCACACTGACCCTCCCCGCGGCTTCCCCGTGAGTTGCTAAACCTCCCAGTACCTTTCGTTTCGCCCCTAGAACGCCGTAGACACCGCGCCTCTTGTGCCCGAACGCGCCGCTGCCTGGCCACGTCACCGGTGATGCTTCGGTGACCATTTGGTCAAGGGCTTGTGCCCGTCACACTCCCCGCGCCGCGTAGATGTTGTAGGTGCTAGCACCATGCCGCCTAGGCCACTGTAGCCACATGCACGAGCTGACCCGAGCTTCGGCCTCCGCCGAGCTCGTCGCCGACGATGCTCCGGCCACTCCCCGGCCAAGCCATCACCACGGCTGGATGTGAGCGAGCACCAGCTGCCCGTAGCTGCTCTCCGCGCATCAAATGGTGCCCTATGGGCGATTCCCGCATGGCGCCGCAGCGTCTGGCCTCACCGGCGGTTAAACGCCGGCAGACTTTGACCCGCTGACCGGCGAGGTTGACTCTGCTGACACAGGTTGACTTCCCCCTGAGCCTATGACACGTGGGGCCGGCCTACTAATTAGTTTAGGATTAGTGCTAACTAATTTTAGTTAGTTTAGGTCACTGACATGTGGGCCCAGGCCCCACTGACAGTTAGTACTAACTTAATTCTGTTAGTTAGCTGAGACACTGACAGACGGGGCCCACCAGTCAGGTTTGACTGGCCCTGGCGCCTTTAACTCGCTGACGTCACAGTGACGCAGTGCTGACGCAATTATTCATTTTCTGGATTTATTTTTATATAGGAAATTCTAGAAAATAACCTAAACTTCTAAAAATCATAGAAAATCAACCATAGCTCCAAATCAAACAAATTATATATGAATAATGATCAGAAAAATTCAATCTATCCATCTGTAATGGTTTCATGCATGGCAAACCACTTTAACTTTGCTGTTTAGGTGAAATAAGCTAACACACTCATTATGCACAAGAACTTTAACCCTCATTTGAATCTTTGATTCAAATGGAACCTTTTCAACTTGTTTCACATTGCATTAGGCAGGACACATCATTTTGCCATGTCATAGCATGCATCATATTGTTGCATATTGTCATGTGTTGATTATGTTTTGTGTGTCCTTCGTGGTAGGTTCTGCCTCCGAGGATATCTCCGAGTATCCAACTGAAGGGCAGTACCCTACTACCACTCCATCAGGCAAGCAGCCCCATTGATCATATCGATACAAACCCATGATCTTGCCTCTGCTCTCATTTACTGCATTAAGACAACAACGTTTCAAACTGCTGTGTGCTGCGGTAGTTGAACCCTTATCCTCTGCATGACCTGTCATTGCCACAGTAACTAGATGAAACCCACTAGCATGTGTAGGAGTTGATTGAGCCATGTTTGTGTTTCCTACCTTGCTATGCCTGCTATGCTTAGAGTTGTGTCAGGTCTGGTTCATCTGGGTGATGGCTAGAGTGAAATGATTATGTCGGTAATGTGAGGGATGTGTTGAACATGATTTGGTAAAGGTATCGATGAGAGGCCACGTAGGAGTACATGGTGGGTTGTTTCATTAAGGTCGTCCCTAAGAACTGAGATCTGTATGTGTGATTTAAGAATCAGCTACTACCATACATTGGGACCGAAACCAATGGACCCTCTCGGCTTCTTAATCACCCTAGTACTCTGTCCAGGAGTTGCAAATAGTTTCTGGTGTTTGTAGGTTATGTGTTGGCGACCGTGCATAGCACTGACCCTAGGGGTGGGCTATGTTGCGGTAGATACACCGTGGCACGGTGTACCGAGTAACCCGTTTGGTGTCTCGGGAACCCTGTTCACATCGTTCAGGGCCGTATGTGGAAACCTCGGCCGGACTCCCTGCGGATGGAACCTGGATAGGCGATAAACCTGGACTAGAGACTTGAGTGTTTAGGTAGGCCGTGGCCGACACCCTCGTTGGGCTTCCGCTTGAAGGTTGCCGAGTACATGTTGTGTAAACGACAGTAGGTGGTGAGAGCGTGTATGAGGAAGTACACCCCTGCAGGGTTAACATCATCTATTCGAATAGTTGCGTCCACAGTAAAGGACTACTTGATTGCCTATACAGTTCATAGACAAGTTAATGGTTACTACTAAAAGACTCAAGATAAGTGTGAGTATTGTGGATGGCTCTCTCATAGGATGACGAGGGACGATCCCCGGTGGAGTATTGTGTTGGTGATTAGTGGACTCGTGTGCGAAAACTATTTTACTAGTGGTGTCTTGTTGGATAGCTTAGCCAAGAGTCAAAGCTGGCTTGCTGCAATAACTCCACCACCTTCTTGAGAATGAGCATGTATAGTAGGTTCTGATGTAAGACTTGATAAGTACCTTTGTACTCATCTTTGCTTAATTACTGTTTTCAGACGTCAACACCGCCCCCTCCGATGGGTTTTATGTAGATCTCGACGTCGATGAATGACTTGCCACCCAGGTGGTGATCCTGGCAATGGGGGGCCCTATGTAGATAGACAGGCTTCGAGAAGCCTCCTTTCTTTCTAGTGTCTGTACTCAGACTATTTGCTTCCGCATGTGCTTGTATGCTTGTATGACTTGAGTGTCGGGTCATGTGACCCCTACCTGTATGAACATGTTATGTATGGCTCTCTGGAGCCTTTAAATAAAGTACTTGAGTTATAGAGTTTTCTTGTGATGCCATGTTGTATTTGCACATATCAAGCATATTGTGTGCATGTTTGAAATGCTTGGTATGTGTGGGATCCGACAATCTAGTTGTTTATCCTTGACAACCTTTCTTATGGGGAAATGTAGTCTAGTGCTCCTCGAGCCATAGTAGTCTGCTACAGCCCGGTTCATCGGAGTCCTGCTAGCCCGGCACTACTGCTCAGGATGCTTGACTGGCCGGCATGTGTTTCACTTCGTTCCTATGTCTGTCCCTTCGGGGAAATGTCACGCGGTGACTTTCAGAGTCCTTCCTAGCCTGCTATAGCCCGGGTTCCCCGGAGTCATGTTAGCCCAGTGCTACAGCCCGGATTCACTCGCTGATGACTGACATGCTCGATGTGATTCATGTATGCCTGTCTCCATAGGTCTGTGCCGCTTTGGGTTCACGACTAGCCATGTCGGCCCGGCTTCTTTGTCATATGGATGCTAGCGACACTACCATATACGTGAGCCAAAAGGGGCAAACGGTCCCGGGCCATGGTAAGGCGACACCTGTTGGGATACCGTGCGTGAGGCCGCAATGTGATATGAGGTGTTACCGGCTAGATTGATGTGACTTGGAATCGGGGTCTTGACCGTGTTGGCATCAGAGCCGGACTGCCTGTAGGTTCGTTGAGCCAAACTGGTCAATGTTGAGTCTAGAAATGCTTTATTTATATGTAGGGGAATTGATTGTGGGAGGGAACGTAAGGCTCTTTTACTCCTTTACCTTATGCCTCTGATCTGAGTCATTCTCTTCTCTTTCAACGTGGGTTAAGGACTAGGCCCTCTTCTTCTATCAGGTTCACATGTTACTAATCCGTAGTAGCTTATAGGATTGTTGTTACCAGCCTCAGTACAATTTCTACTAATTTTAGTATGTTGCCAATTGAATCAGAACCTTGATATGATGTTGTTGAGTGGTATTGCAAACTGTTGTGGATGCCTCAAATCTTTTTCTGAGCATTTACAGCCATTATGCTGTCCGATTTCCCCTAGAAAATTCTAATGCCTTTGCATTATTCTGTGCTTTCAGATGGCCACCCGTTCGCAGAACCAAGTGGTTCGTCTGACCCGGTGCCTTGATGTGCCCGGCCACACGGCCATGTTGGTTCGAGTGATGGTTGAGTCAGGCTATCGGTGGTATCCGGAATATACCGTCGAGGAGCAGTTCAGAGACTTCAACCAGAGCCAGTACCTCTGTACCGTCAGGATATATCCCTCTTATCCTGGAGCCACTGAGCCCCTTCACTGTTCCTATGGACCTGGGGTCACTATTGAGATGTCTGTGCAGGATGCAGCCTATTCAATGATGACTATCATTCGAGCCAGGACTGCCTTGCTACAGAACACCGATTTCCATTACATGCTAGCCGCACTTCCTGGAGCATAGGGGTACTATAAGGCTTTGTACTATGACTCTTCACATGAGGAGTCACTACTCCGCACCACTGCCGAGATGCTCGAGGATAAGGACCGCGAAAATCGGGCCTTGCGTATGGAGCTTTTCCACACTCGTTCTGATCATTGGGCCACTTTGACTCGGTTTGCACCCGTGGTCCAGGCAGGATACATGGACATGAGGGGACTTGTACCCTGTACGGTCCGGATTGCCAGATTGTATGGAGTGGCATGATGTAGGAGGCATCACCCCTCCTCATGGTCCCCGTCTGCCACCACCTGTGGGACCGAGGCCACATCCGAGTCCCTATGGTCCGCAGGCTCCGCAGGACCGTCTGTTCCCAGATGATCATGTTCCACTTCCAGGCTTTGGCGGTGACTTCTATGAGGATTACTATGGAGCCGTCTGAGCTAGTAGTAGTTTCACTAGTATTGTAATAGTTGTGTTCTCCACACTCCTGCGTGACCCGTGGGATACAACTTGGTGTGTATCACGCTCCGGAGGTGTAGAAAAATAATGTATAGGAGCTTGGAATGCCTTCGATGAGATGTAATGTCTTTCACCGTAGTTGTACTCTAGCCTGGGCTTGTACTAAACTATGTACGGTGTGTATGACCAATGGTATATATTTGGCAGTTTCTATATTACCATGTCGTGCAATGAACATCTTAGCATTCCATGTTATCCATTACATTCCGCACTTCCTTGCTAAGTTTGTGCCATCCTTATCTAAATTGTTGTCTTGTTTTCTCCTAAGATGGTCAACACCCGCAGCAACCCTTCTGCCCCGGAGCAGGGGGAAGCCAGTGCAGTTAGGGGTGAAAATCTGCCTCACCCGCCTTCTCTGGCCGAAGTGATGCTAGAGGCGGAAAGAAACAAGCGTGAGACTAACCGCTTGCTGGAGCGGATTGAGCAGAACGCTGCACGCCATCAGCGAAATGACTTGGTGTCAATCAATGACTTCATCAAGTTGTACCCACCAAAGTTTAATCATTCCGTCGAGCCCCTCGACGCGGATGACTGGCTCCGCGGCATCACACACAAGCTACGTTCTGCCAACGTAGCCGAAGCTGATAAGGTTACCTATGCTGCCTATCACCTCAAAGGCCCTGCTAGCCTTTGGTGGGAAAACTTTGAAGCTATGCGCTCGGTCGGCCAAATCACTACATGGGCTGAATTCAGTGAGGCTTTCCGTGAGCATCACATCCCGGAAGGTCTCATAGATCGCAAGAGGGAAGAGTTCTGCAATTTCACCCAAGGAAGACTGACTGTGGATGCATATAGTCGTGAATTCGGGAATCTGACACGATATGCTCCTGAAGAGGTATCTACCGACGCTAAGAAGCAGGCAAGGTTCCGCAAGGGACTTAGCCCTGAGCTTCGCCATGATCTTCGTCTGCACGAGTGCACCTCCTTTCAGAAGTTGGTCAATAAAGCCATCAGTGCTGAGACAGGCCAGTCTGACTATGACGCTTCACGCAAGCACTCTCGTGATTTTGGTTCTTCATCCGGCTCTGGATCTCAGAAGCGCCGGGTGTGGATTCCAAGCACGGCACTGCCACCCAGGTTCATTCCGAGGCCATCCTTTGAGGCGCCTCGCCCCAACCAGCAGTTTGCACCGTCCAAGCCCTATGGTGGCCCCGCTGCTAATGCTGCTCCACGCCCCAATGTTGTGACATGTTTCAAGTGTGGAGATCCGGGTCACTATAGTCGAGAGTGTCCCCAGTACAACAACCCCAATCAGTCTGGAAAGTCTGTTGGCCATGGTAAGCCAGTGGGAAAGACATTCTACGCCAAGCCGGTCACCACTGCACGTGGCCATGTCAACTATGTCTCAGCTGAGGAGGCTCATGAGGATCCTACCGTCGTCCTTGGTACGCTCCTTGTTAATTGCCATCCGGCATCTGTTCTTTTCGATACTGGAGCATCTCATTCATTCATATCCGAGAACTATGCTCGATTGCATAATACGACATTCTGTGACATGCCCACTTCCATGGTAATTCAAACTCCAGGTTCCAAATGGCAAACTTCTAGAGTAAGCCATGGGAACAAAATTCTTGTTGATAGACTTGTCTTCCTTGCATCTTTAATAGCTCTCAAGTCCTCGGACATAAACATCATATTTGGTATGGACTAGATGTCATGCTAAGATTGATTGTGCCACTAGAACCGTCCAACTTATTCACCCATCGGGCAAGATAGTCAATGTATTAACTCGAGTGGCCAAGCGCCAGCTTTACTCCCTAAATGCCAACCCCCTTCCAGACCTTGAAGATATTCCGATAGTCTGGGAATTTCCGGATGTCTTTCTAGAAGAACTGCCAAGTGTTCCACCTGACAGGGATGTCGAGTTTGTGATAGACCTTGTTCCAGGAACCGTTCCAATTTCTAGGAGATCCTATAAGATGGCACCCTTAAAACTAGCCGAGCTTAAGAACCAACTCGATGAGTCCTTGAAAAAGGGTTTCATCCGTCCTAGTTCCTCTCCTTGGGCTTGCCCCGTCCTCTTCGTCAAGAAGAAGGATGGAACGGATTGGATGGTTGTAGATTACCGACCTGTCAACTTGGTCACTATCAAGAACAAGTATCCGCTTCCCAGGATCAACGATCTGTATGATCAGCTCGCTGGATCCTCAGTCTTTTCCAAGATGGATTTGAGGTTGGGCTACCATCAAATCAAAATCATAAACGGGGACATTCCCAAAACGGCCTTTGTTACTCGCTATGGACAATACGAGTACACTGTCATGTCCTTCGGTTTAACCAATGCCCCAGCCACTTTCTCTCGGTTAATGAACTCGGTCTTCATGGAGTATTTGGATAAATTCGTCGTAGTATACCTCGATGACATACTCATCTATTCCAAGAATGAAGAGGAACATGTCGAACATCTAAGGCTGGTATTGACGAAACTTCGAGAGCATCGCCTTTATGCCAAATTATCCAAGTGTGAATTTTGGTTGCCAGAAGTGACCTATCTAGGCCATGTAATCTCTGGCAAGGGTATTGTTGTCAATCCCGAGCGAGTTCAAGCCGTCCTTGATTGGACTCCACCAGAGACGGTCAAGCAAGTTCGGAGCTTCCTTGGCTTAGCGAGCTATTGCCGCCGCTTCGTCGAGAATTTCTCCAAGGTTGCTAAACCTCTAACTGAACTCCTCAAGAAAGATAAAAAGTTCGAGTGGACCCCACAGTGCGAGTTCAGCTTTCAGGAACTGAAAAGACGCCTGACATCTTCTCCCGTACTGGTACCACCAGATTTCTCCAAGGACTTTATTATCTATTGCGATGCCTCGCGACAAGGACTAGGTTGCATACTCATGCAAGATCGTCAGGTAATTGCCTACGCTTCACGGCAATTACACCCACATGAGGAAAACTATCCCACACATGATCTAGAGCTTGCAGCTGTAGTCCATGCACTCAAAACATGGCGACATTACCTTCTCGGTAATCGTTGCGAGATCTTCACCGATCACCAAAGTTTGAAATATATCTTCACCCAACCGGATTTGAATCTCAGGCAAAGACGTTGGGTCGAGTTGATCTCGGATTATGACTTAGGAATAACTTACACCCCGGGCAAAGCCAATGTCATGGCTGATGCGCTAAGTCGTAAATCTTATTGTAACAACCTGATGTTACAACAAAGTCAACCACTTCTCCATGAGGAATTTCGTAAGCTTAATCTCCACATTGTTCCTCGAGGATTCCTATCCACCCTGGTGGTGAAGCCTAACCTTACGGATCAAATCATAGCTGCCCAGAAGCGTGATAAGGGCATATCCCGGATTAAGGAAAACATTGCTAGTGGAGTTGCTAAATGTTTTTCCATGGATGAACGATGTGTTGTTTTCTTTGAGAACCGCTTGGTGGTTCCCAAGAAACAACATCTACACCAGTTGATTCTTCAGGAAGCTCATGAATCCCGTCTCACCATTCATCTCGGTAGTACTAAAATGTATCAAGACCTACGCCAGAGGTTTTGGTGGACTAGGATGAAGAGAGAAATTGCTCAATACATTGCTAGTTGCAACGTCTGTCGTCGTGTTAAAGCAGAGCACCAACGGCCTGCTGGCACCCTTCAACCTTTGGCTATTCCTGAGTGGAAATGGGATAAAATCAGTATGGATTTCATTACTTGGTTTCCCAGGACCAAGAGAGGGAATAATGCCATCTTCGTCGTGATCGACCGTCTTTCCAAAGTAGCCCATTTCCTACCTGTTCGTGAGAGTATCACCGCTAGCCAGCTAGCTAATTTATACATCTCCCGAATAGTGTCTCTTCATGGTGTCCCATTGGAAATTAACTCAGACCATGGGAGTCTCTTCACCTCTCGATTTTGGGAAAGTTTCCAAAATGCTATGGGAACTCGTCTCTCTTTTAGCACCGCCTTCCATCCTCAATCAAGTGGTCAAGTAGAGCGAGTCAATCAAATTCTAGAAGATATGCTCCGAGCTTCTGTCATCTCATTCGGAATGGGTTGGGACAAATGCCTTCCATTCGCGGAGTTTGCTTATAACAATAGTTATCAAGCTAGCTTGGGCAAAGATCCTTTCGAAGTTCTCTATGGACGAAAATGTCGAATGCCTCTTAACTGGTCAGAAACCGAGGAAAGACAACTCTTTGGCCCGGATATGTTTCAGGAAGCAGAAGAGCAGGTTCGCGTTATTCGTGAGAAACTGAAAACAACCCAATCTCGTCAAAAGAGCCAATATGATCGTAAACATAAGCTCATGACTTATGAAGTCGGCGAGAAGGCTTACCTTCGGGTTACTCCGTTAAAGGGAACCCATCGTTTCGGTATCATAGGCAAATTGGCTCCTTGTTACATTGGACCCTTTCGCATTCTTGCCAAACGAGGAGAAGTTGCCTACCAATTGGAAATACCTTCGCATCTTTCCAGAGTTCACGATGTCTTCCACGTTTCTCAACTCGGGTGTTGCTTCACGGATCCTATCCGTGGACTGGACCACGAAACGCTTGATCTATAAGATAACCTCTCATATCGGGAATATCCCGTTCGTATCCTTGATCAAGCCGAGCGTACCACTCGACGCCATAATATCAAGTTTCTCAAGGTTCAATGGTCACACCATTCCGAGAAAGAAGCCACTTGGGAAAGGGAGGATCGTCTTCGACTCGAGTACCCCACCTTCTTCCCGGAGGATCCTAAATCTCGAGACAAGATTCTTTTGAGTGGGGGTGAGTTGTCACACCCAAGCTGGTTTGTGCATTATAGTGTTGCATCATGTCTACTTTTACAGAAACTTGAAATGGGGATGACATAACCCCCAGCACCCCCCTGGAAACAACTAGGGTTTACTAAAATTATTTTCAATGAACCCAAAATGCCCTTCACAAAATGTTCATCATTTCTGGATTGGGTTAAAACCCCTGGCAAAAATGGTGCACTCTTTTCTAGGACATTCCGGATTCTTTGAATTAAATCATAAGTATTTGAATTTGGGCATTTAAATGCTATAAAATATTTTAAATGCCCAAATAATTCTAGATTTAAGTGAGGGCTGTTAGTAATAATCCCAACAGAGCCCACAATTATTTTCAGGATTTTAGTAAGTGCCTAAGTATTTTTAATAAAGCCCTAAAGTTACAGAAAAATAGAAAAAGAAAACAAAACAGGAAAAGAGAGAAAGAGAAAGGCTTACCTGGCGCCCACCCAGCAGGCCCACCTGCCGGCCCAGCCCAGCCACCACTCCAGCGAGCTGCTTGGCTTGGCCAGGCAGGTAAGCAGCTGCTCGACGGCGAGCACAGCATGCGTGCCACGCAGCTGCCCGCTGCCTTGCCGCTCCCCTCGTCGAGCTGTCAACGTGGGACGAACCCCCTCTCCCCCCCCGACTTCGCAGACACTCGCTCTCCCCTCTGGCTCCTCTCGCTCGCCCTCCCCAACGTCGCCCGAGATGTCACCGTTACCGCCGCTCGTCGCAGTCACGCCCAACGCTGTCCCCGCGCCCTCTCACCGTGTCCGGACGATTCGCCGTCATCGACTACGTTGACTAGCCAAGCCGCACAACGCCGGAGCCCCTGCATTGTCCCCACCACCGTCGTCTTCAACCTTCGGCCGCCGTCGATCGTCGTTGTTGATCCGCCGCATCCGAGCTTCCCCGAGCACACTGACCCTCCCTGCGGCTTCCCTGTGAGTCGATGAACCTCCCCGTACATTTCGTTTCACCCCTAGAACGTTGTAGACGCCGCGCCTCTTGTGCCCGAATGCGCCGCCGCCTGACCACGTCGTCGGCGATGCTCCGGTGACCATTTGGTCACGGGCTTGTGCTGTCACACTCACCGCGCCGCGTAGATGCTGTAGGTGCTAGCGCCATGCCGCCTAGGCCACTACAGCCACGCGCATGAGCTGACCCGAGCTTCGGCCTCCGCCGAGCTCATCGCCGGCGATGCTCCGGCCACTCCCCGAGCAAGCCATCACCACGGCTGGATGCGGGCAAGCACCAGCTGCCCGTAGCTGCTCTCCGCGCATCAAATGGTGACCTATGGGCGATTCCCGCAGCGCGCTGCCGCGTCTGGCCTCGCCGGCGGCTAAACGCCGACAGGCTTTGACCCGCTAACCGGCGAGGTTGACTATGCTGACAGAGATTGACTTCCCCCTGAGCCTATGATAGGTGGGGCCGGCCTGTTAATTAGTTTAGGATTAGTGCTAACTAATTTTAGTTAGTTTAGGTCACTGACATGTGGGCCCAGGCCCCACTGACAGTTAGTTAGTACTAACTTAATTATGTTAGTTAGCTGAGACACTGACAGACGGGGCCCACCAGTCAGGTTTGACTGGCCCTGGCGCCTTTGACTCGCTGACGTCACAGTGACGCAGTGCTGACGCAATTATTCATTTTCTGGATTTATTTTTATATAGGAAATTCTAGAAAATAACCTAAACTTCTAAAAATCATAGAAAATCAACCATAGCTCCAAATCAAACAAATTATATATGAAAAATGATCAGAAAAATTCAATCTATCCATATGTAATGGTTTCATGCATGACAAACCACTTTAACTTTGCTGTTTAGGTGAAACAAGTTAACACACACATTATGCATAAGAACTTTAACCCTCATTTAAATCTTTGATTCAAATGGAACCTTTTCAACTTGTTTCATATTGCATTAGGCAGGACACACCATTTTGCCATGTCATAGCATGCATCATATTGTTGCATATTGTCATGTGTTGATTATGTTCTGTGTGTCCTTCGTGGTAGGTTCTACCTCCGAGGATATCTCCGAGTATCCAATTGAAGGGCAGTACCCTACTACCACTCCATCAGGCAAGCAGCACCATTGATCATATCAATAAAAACCCATGTTCTCGCCTCTACTCTCATTTACCGCATTAAGACAACAACGTTTCAAACTGCTGTGTGCTACGGTAGTTGAACCCTTATCCTCTGCATGACCTGTCATTGCCACAGTAACTAGATGAAACCCACTAGCATGTGTAGGAGTTGATTGAGCCATGTTTGTGTTTCCTACCTTGCTATGCCTGCTATGCTTAGAGTTGTGTCAGGTCTGGTTCATCTGGGTGATGGGCTAGAGTGAAATGATTATGTCGGTAATGTGAGGGATGTGTTGAACATGATTTGGTAAAGGTATCGATGAGAGGCCACGTAGGAGTACATTGTGGGTTGTTTCATTAAGGCCGTCCCTAAGAACTGAGATATGTATGTGTGATTTAAGAATCAGCTACTACCATACATTGGGCCCGAAACGAATGGACCTTCTCGGCTTCTTAATTACCCTAGTACTCTGTCTAGGAGTTGCATATAGTTTTTGCGTTTGTAGGTTATGTGTTGGTGGCCGTGCGTAGTGCTGACCCTAGGGGTGGGCTATGTTGCGGTAGATACACCGTGGCACGGTGTACCGTGTCACCCGTTTGGTGTCTCGGGAACCCTGTTCACATCGTTCAGGGCCGTATGTGGAAACCTCGGCCGGACACCCTGCGGATGGAACCTGGATAGGCGATAAACCTGGACTAGAGACTTGAGTGTTTAGGTAGGCCGTGGCCGACACCCTCGTTGGGCTTCCGCTTGAAGGTTGCCGAGTACATGTCGTGTAAACAACGGTAGGTGGTGAGAACGTGTATGAAGAAGTACACCCCTGCAGGGTTAACATCATCTATTCAAATAGCCGTGTCCGTGGTAAAGGACTACTTGGTTGCCTATACAGTTCATAGACAAGTTAATGGTTACTACTAAAAGACTCAAGATAAGTGTGAGTATCGAGGATGGCTCTCTCGTAGGGACGATCCCCGGTGGAGTATTGTGTTGGTGATTAGTGGACTCGTGTGCAAAAACTATTTTACTAGTGGTGTCTTGTAGGATAGCTTAGCCAAGAGTCAAAGCTGGCTTGCTGCAATAACTCCACCATCTTCTTGAGAATGAGCATGTATAGTTGGTTCTGATGTAAGACTTGCTGAGTACCTTTGTACTCATGTTTGCTTAATTACTGTTCTCAGACGACAACAACACCCCCTCCGATGGGTTTTATTTAGATCTCGACGTCGATGAGTGACTTGCCACCCAGGTGGTGATCCTGGCCATGGGGGGCCCTATGTAGATAGACAGGCTTCGAGAAGCCTCCTTTCTTTCTAGTGTCTGTACTCAGACTATTTGCTTCCGCATGTGCTTGTATGTTTGTATGACTTGAGTGTCGGGTCATGTGACCCCTACCTGTATGAACATGTTATGTATGGCTCTCTGGAGCCTTTAAATAAAGTACTTGAGTTGTAGAGTTTTGTTATGATGCCATGTTGCATTTGCACATATCGAGCATATTGTGTGCATGATTGAAATGCTTGGTATGTGTGGGATCCGACAATCTAGTTGTTTATCCTTGGCAGCCTTTCTTATGGGGAAATGTAGTCTAGTGCTCCTCGAGCCATAGTAGTCCGCTACAGCCCGGTTCACCGGATTCCTGCTAGCCCAGCACTATTGCTCAGGACGCTTGACTGGCCGGCACGTGTTTCACTTCGTTCCTATGTCTGTCCCTTCGGGGAAATGTCACGCGGTGACTTCCAGAGTCCGGCGTAGCCTGCTACAGCCCGGGTTCCCCGGAGTCCTGTTAGCCCAGTGCTACAGCCCGGATTCACTCGCTGATGACCGACATGCTCGATGTGATACATGTATGCCTGTCTCCATTGGTCTGTGCCGCTTTGGGTTCACGACTAGCCATGTCGGCCTGGGTTCTCTGTCATATGGATGCTAGCGACACTATCATATACGTGAGCCAAAAGGCGCAAATGGTCCCGGGCGATGGTAAGGTGACACCCGTGGGGATACCGTGTGTGAGGCCGCAATGTGATATGAGGTGTTACCGGCTAGATCGATGTGACTTGGAATCGGGGTCCTGACAGTCATATGGCTTGAAGGCTCCTTCGTGGAGACAATAAAGGGGTGGCAGTCGGCGTGGTTCTACATCACCGAGCCGCGCGATGCCAAATGGGCGGCAGCCCCCGAGTTTCGATCCGAATTCCCTACACGGCTCACTTCCTGGAAGAAGAAAGGCCTGTCGTGGGGTTCATTGGTGGAGCTGGACGGACTCCAGAAATGTATCCGGAGTATGGCAAGCAAGAAGCTCAAGCTTGTCAACATAATCCAAGTTATGCTCATCCGCCGGATCCTCCTGTGTCAACAACGGTATTTTACCTTATGGGAGTTCGACCCGGCCCAGCACCAGACTTTGAGCGAGCTCTTTGATACGATGCACAAGGACGTCTAGAAGGTGCTGTTCAAGGGCACCGAGGTCCCTCCTTCTCTCGCCGAGGATCGTGGACTAAGCGCAAAGCACTTAGCGCGTTCGGTGAGTTCAATACGTCCCGTAAGACATTTATTTTCCCTAGCTTAATTATGCGCGGGGTCTAATCTCCAGGCCTTTGACAAGACTGGGTGGAGATGTCGGGGCAGATCGATTGTCCGGCCCCTTTGCTCGAAGACATTGTGAGCGCTCTCCTAATGGAGATGCTGGCTCTGGCTCCTTAGAAGGTGCCGGAGAAGACCAAGAAGGCCAAGGGAGCCCGAAAGAGTTCCCGGCGCCAGGTGTTATCGGACTCATCGTCCGATAACTCTATGGCACACTCTTCCCCCGAAGACGAGGAGGAAGAAGAAGATGCTCCCCCTCCAGGCGAGGGAGGCAAGAAAAGGAAGGCCGCCCCAACTGGGGAGGCCGAAGGGTCCAAGAAGGGGAGGACTCTCCTTCCAGATAGTTCCACCGCCGCCGACGAGGGCGAAGACGAGTGGTTGCCCCGGGCCAAGCCCCCGGGGAGATTGTAAGTATTCGCATACCAGAGTAACTCATAGCATTCCTTTGTCACACTGCTTTCCCTAACGCCGAACATGATTATCCAGGCCGCCGCGAACCAGCATCGATGTATCATCGGACGGCTCCTTGGGCTTGTCGGACATGGATAGCGATCCAGTCCCGACCGCCACCTCCCCTCATCCTGCTGACGACGCCGAGGTGCTGTCTCAAGAGGTACCGGGTCGAGGGGAAACAGTCCTCGAGGCGCCTCAAGGCGACCTTCCGGACTCCGGGAGCCGCGGGGACGGGGCCCCCGAGAGCTCCGAGTTCGGCCCTCAGCCGAACACCGCGCTGGACCCTCCAGCAGTTCCGGGCTCAGGCTGGCGGCCTCCTTCTAAGAGGGGCAAGACGCCTGTGCCGGTGACTTCTGTCCTTCTAGAGGCACCGGACAATCTGCTGGAAGCGCTTCATAGCGCTTCCATCGACGAGGAGCACCGCACTATCATGAGTGCGGTGATCCAGAAGCTTCAGTCCACCAAGAGCGGATTGACTGAAGCATGTGCCAGCCTTCTAACAGGCTTTGAGGTAAGTGTTTTAAAATGTAGTAGAAATATTACCGCATAGACAGTAGCCCCTGATGCTTTGTTCGGTGTTCACAAAGAAAAGCCGAACAAAGGATCAAATAATATCACAGGAGACTAATATAAGTATGTCAATATGCGTATGCAGGCTTTGCTGCTGGCGTCCGCCACACTGACTGTGGAGGTCGCCGTACTGAAGCAGGACCTCGAGGGGTCTAGAAAAGAGCTCGGCCTTGCCAAGAGGCAGCTCGAGGAGAACAAGGGTAAGTAATACCCTGTCTTATGTATATATATAAAAGAGGACGCGATTGCAAAATGACGGGATCATCATATGTTTGCCAGGGACCACGACCGAGGTGGCGACCCTGAAGCAAACGCTAACCAAGGCCGAAGATACATCGTCCAAGGAGCACACCGAGCGAGAGAAGCACGAGGCTCAGGTGGGCGAGGTGCAGCAAGAGCTCCAAGCTCTTGTGGCGAAGCACGAGGCGTTGGAGCTTGACTCCAAGACGCGGGAGTCTGAGCTTGCTGCGGCCCTCGAGAGTGTAAAAAGTGCCAAGGCCGAAGCCCAAAAGGCCCTCCAAGAGATCAACGCGATGAAGAAGATAGAGGCGGGTAAGGCTTTCTACATGCAAAGCAAGCATGTGAAAGTAAATTACCGATTACTTACCCGGATACGGAGCTCCTCAAGAGCATTCGTAGATTTGCCTCGCAGTGTGTCCGATGCCGCACAATTTTACCAGGCCGAGGATGGAAGCTCGATGGAGAAGCTGTTCTGGTCTCAGTATGCTGAGGCCGAACATCCGGTGCCAATGAGCGACCAGCTGAAGCAGATGGTCGAGCTACATAAAGCGGCCGATCAGGCCATGAAGAGCTTTATAGTCCGGCTGTGGCCGGGCGACGCCCTTCCGAACAGCTTCTTCGGCCTGGTGAGGTGGCTTGTGGATGCATGCCCGCAGATGGAGGTCGTCAAGCGATCTGTCTGCATTGAAGGTGCACGTCGGGCTTTCGCCCGTGTGAAATTGCAGTGGGTCAAGATAGACGCCGTGAAGCTGATCAAGGAGGGGCCGCCGGAGGGCAAGGAGCACCGCCACCCCGAGATGTACTACGAGGGTGTTCTGCTGGGTGCCCTTCTTATCGCGGATGAGTGTTCAAAAGATGTAACATTTGAATGAGACTTGCTCGTTTTATCCTGTATTTATGAAAACTTGTTTCATATGCGCTATGCAACGCTTGTTTGAATTTAAAATATTACCTTCTATTTGTCCGTTTATCCAATCTGAGAGATGGCTAGTCCTCGGCTTCTGCCCCCATGCCACGAGTGCTGGGGTGTTCGGGATAAACCTGAGCACTCTTGTTCCCATATTTGGGTCCTTCGAGGGAGGTGCTCAGCACAACGAACAAGGCAACCGGACTAATAATGCTTTAACACTCTCACTTAGCCATAGAATTCTATAATTTTAAATTTCGGCGAAGCCACTGATATTTGGAAGGCTGAATTCGGGGCGTGATGCACGCCTGTAAGCCGGACAGGGCCGGCCCCTCGCCCTAAGCGGCATAAGTCTTTAGGGACTCGAAAAACCTCGCCGAACAGCGACCAGTCTCTCGCCTTATCATGACAGTCAGTTTTAGCTTTCTCTACTGAGGTGCTAAGCTCGGCAGAACCGGGGCACAATCGCAGTAGTTCTCCTAGCACTACCTTAGCCGATAGAGCGGAACGTAAGGTACCAAAACATAGGAGCCGGGCAAACCCAACATTTGACCAAAGACATGATTCGGAGCTGATGCATATAATGCTATAAGTTCGGGGTGCCGCACTTGTGAAAGTGTTCGGACTTTTCACACCGCATTGTGGGGTACATAAGCCCCTGCTGTATTGGCCGTACTAGAGTGTACGGTTGCAAGGCTTCATTAATGAACACATAGATATATATATATAACAAAAATACAATAATAGTCATAATGTCATGCATTGTTTATTAAAAAATTGCATTAAAGCAGAGTGATACAGATAGTGCGATAAGCAAAGAGTAGGACTATGTCCCTTCCAAGGGCAAGCTAAGGAATACTATTAAATTGAATATTTCACTCGTTACTGTAATCAACCTGGGAATTCTGTGGTATAACGTAGCTGTCTGCCTCCTTGGTTGCTGCATCATGTGTTCGGCAATAGCGCTGCCGGACAGTGTTTCCAGAGATTAAGGTCCTGAAAGAAAAAGAAAAATAACCAAACGGGAAGCCCCTAGTGCGGTTTAGGCCACGTTTTGGGGCGTGCCGCAGTTGTGCCACCCTTCCCACCTATGCCCATGGTATTTTTAATGCGTAATTATGTACGCGCGACACGAATATCGCCGTTGGGCTGGGATTGGCGTGGCCGCCGTATTGCTACGCAATCTCAGATCGCGCCAGGCGGTCTATTTGCCGATTGCCCCGAGCGCGCTTGAAGGTGTCTAGGCTTTGAAGTGCCGAACTGGTTAATTGCCTTGAGAGGCTGCTTTGTGCTTCTGCTGTGAGGGCCGCGGTGTGCTCCTCTATTCGGAGAGAGCGCTCTGTGTTTCCATTGACTGTAATAACTCCGCGAGGTCCTGGCATCTTGAGCTTGAGGTATGCATAATGCGGTACCACATTGAATCTAGCGAATGCGGTTCGCCCGAGCAGCGCGTGATAACCACTGCGGAACGGGACTATATCGAAGATTAACTTTTCGCTTCGGAAATTATCCAGGGATCCGAAGACCACTTCTAGTGTAACTGAGCCTATGCAATGGGCCTCTACACCTGGAATGACGCCCTTAAAGGTCGTTTTTGTGGGTTTGATCCTTGAGGGGTCTATGCCCATTTTGCGCATCGTGTCCTGATAAAGCAGGTTTAGGCTGCTGCCGCCGTCCATAAGGACTCGAGTGAGGTGAAATCCGTCGATGATTGGGTCTAGGACTAGTGCGGAGAATCCGCCATGACGGATACTAGTGGGGTGGTCCCTGCGATCGAAGGTGATCGGATAGGAGGACCAAGGGTTGAACTTTGGGGCGACTGGCTCCAACGCATATACGTCCCTGAGCGCATGCTTCCGCTCCCTCTTGAGGATGTGGGTTGCGTATATCATGTTCACCGTCTGCACTTGCAGGGGAAACCTCTTCTGTCCTCCAGTGTGCGGCTGTCAGGGCTCCTCCTCGTCATCGCTATGCGGCCCCTTGTCCTTGTTTTCAGCAATTAACTTGCTGGCCTGCTTGAACACCCAACAATCCCTGTTGGTGTGATTGGCTGGCTTGTCTGGGGTGCCGTGTATTTGACACGAGCGATCGAGTATACGGTCCAAGCTGGACGGACCCGGCATACTTTGTTTGAATGGCTTTTTCCGCTGACCGGATTTAGAGCCTTTGAATCCGGCATTGACTGCCGTATCCTCAATATTTTCTCTGTTAATGCGGCGCTTATGCTTGGTGCGACGTGACCTGCTATTGCCGTCCTTGGTGTCTGAGGTACCATGGTTCTTTGATATGTTATTACTGCGAGCCAGCCAGCTGTCTTCTGCCGCACAAAAGCAGGTCATGAGCGTCGTGAGAGCTGCCATAGATTTCGGCTTTTCCTGACCAAGGTGCCGGGCTAGCCACTCGTCTCAGATGTTGTGCTTGAAAGCCGCTAAGGCCTTCGCATCTGGACAGTCGATGATTTGATTTTTCTTTGTAAGGAACCGAGTCCAGAATTGCCTGGCCGACTCTTCTGGTTGCTGAATTATGTGGCTTAAATCATCAGCGTCTGGTGGTCGCACATAAGTGCCCTGAAAGTTGTCGAGGAATGCAGCTTCCAGATCTTCCCAACAGCTAATGGAGTCCGCTGGCAAGCTGTTAAGCCAATGCTGCGCTGGTCCTTTGAGCTTTAGTGGGAGGTATTTGATGACGTGTAAGTCATCGCCACGGGCCATGTGGATGTGGAGGAGGAAATCCTCATTCCATACTGCGGGATGTGGTATGATTCAATATTTACAGGTTTGAAACCTTCTGGGAATTGACATTCCATTAGTTCGTCTGTGAAGCATAAGGGGTGTGCGGCGCTTTTGTATTGGGCTATATCACAACGCAGCTCGAATGGGTCTTGCCTGCTGTGTTCGGCCTGATCGGATTTGCTTTTACTGTATCCAGCGTGACGTTTGTTGTATCGCAGAGTGGTGCGCCCTCGTGATCCGTAGATCGATCTTGAATGCTTTGCCTTGTCCTCCAATATGTCTCGCAGGTCTGGCGTATCTCCGCATGCCTTTTTATTTGAATGGCGTTGGGGTGGAGGCTGAGCCTTTGGCTAGAATGCCTCTCTATCGCGGCCACAAGGTGGCCGATCAGCCGTATCATATGCTTCTTCCTCCAGTCGGGGTAGTAACCTGCGCCTTGGGTAACTCTTGGAGGGGTGCTCGAGTTTATATTCCTCGGCCGCGAGGACTTCAGTCCATTTGTCAGCTAGCAGATCTTGATCAGCTTGAAGCTGCTGCTGCTTTTTCTTCTGGCTATTTGCTGTGGCCATAAGCCGGCGCTTGAAGCGCTCTTGTTCGACGGGATCCTCTGGTACGGCGAATTCATCGTCGTCGAGGCTTGCCTCATCTTCGGAGGGGGGCATGTGATTGTCATCCTCCTCCTCTCCATCTGCCACTCTCTCAGGAGAGCTGGCTCCTCTATCCTCCTGCTCTAAATCTTGCTGGAGGGGTTTGTTGTTTTCTTCAGCACTATCCGGAGTGTTATTATCTCCTGTGCCGGTATCACCACTTTTTCTTTGGCAGGACTTAGAGCGGTGCCGCTGACGTTGGCGTTTGGGTTGCTTCTTGGACGGGTCATCCTCCGCTATCCCGTCGCCATTGCCTTCTTTGGGTGTATCCACCATGTATATGTCATATGACAAGATGGCTTTCCAGTGCCCTATACATGCTGGTTCATGTTCGTCTCCTACATCGTCGTCCATACCGTCGATGTCTTCGGAGTCGAAGTCGAGCATGTCGGTTAAATCATCGACAGTGGCTACTAAGTGGGTGGTGGGTGGGCGTCGAATTTCTTCGTCGTCCGCATCCCAATCCTGTTGGCCATAATCCGGCCAGGGATCTCCTGAGAAAGAGAGAGACCTTAGTGAATTCAGAATGTCACCGAAGGGCGAGTGCTGAAAGATATCCGCGGCAGTGAATTCCATGATCGGCGCCTAATCGGATTCGATTGGCAGGGGCATGGATGGTTCGGAGTCCGGAAAAGAGTCCGGCACCTTGGAGTCACGGGTTGCGCAGAGGGTTAGGCTGGTGTTCGGCTCGTTTGCCGTTGAGACTGGAGCCCCTAAGGAGGTGTCTAACCACCCGTCCTCGACTGGCATAGTTGGCTCCGAGCTGATGCTGGCACAGCCTCTGGGCTACTGTTCGGCGGCAGAGCTAGGTCATACCCATTGCGACAGTGCAGCGCGCCTGGCTGTGGCTCGAATCCTTCGAAGATCAAGTCTCCGCGGATGTCAGCCGTGTAGTTCAAACTTCCAAATCTGACCTGATGGCCAGGGGCGTAGCTTTTAATCTACTCCAGATGGCCAAGCGAATTAGCCCGTAGTGCAAAGCCACCGAATACGAAGATCTGTCCGGGGAGAAAAGTCTCACCCTAGACCGCATCGCTATCGATGATAGTAGGATCCATCAAGCCTAACGGCGACGACACAGAGGAACTCTTAATGAAAGCACCAATGTCGGTGTCAAAACTGGCAGATCTCGGGTAGGGGGTCCCGAACTGTGCGTCTAGGCCGAGTGGTAACAGGAGGCAGGGGACACGATGTTTTACCCAGGTTCGGGCCCTCTTGATGGAGGTAAAACCCTACGTCCTGCTTGATTGATATTGATGATATGGGTAGTACAAGAGTAGATCTACCACGAGATCAGAGAGGCTAAACCCTAGAATCTAGCCTATGGTATGATTGTATGTTATGGTTGTTGTCCTACGGACTAAAACCCTTCGGTTTATATAGACACCGGAGAGGGTTAGGGTTACACAAGGTCAGTTACAAAGGAGGAGGTATCCATATCCGTATTGCTTAGCTTGCCTTCCACGCCAAGTAGAGTCCCATCCGGACACGAGACTAAGTCTTCAATCTTGTATCTTCATAGTCTAACAGTCCGGCCAATGGAGATAGTCCGGCTGTCCGGAGACCCCCTAATCCAGGACTCCCTCAAAGCCCCCAAGTGGTCATGAGGTTTACAGCTAGATTCGAATACGATCATAAGCCGGACCAAAAATGTTAGACTTGATTCAGATATGATCAGCTCCTTAATAGTCATTTTAAATAGTAAAAAAGAGTAAAGATTTATAATCTTTGAAAAGGAAAAGGACAGAGGTCCTACTTTATTACTTATCATAGTATATACAACGTCAAAGTATGTACATGATGAGAGCCGATGGCTCAGGTGTAGTATGGCCGAAGTTGAGCAATGTTCCACGGCCAGCGGGTCTCCTCCTCTGACTTACGTGAGTCTTTGTGCTCTCGAACATAAATGAGGTAATATGACCCGTTGTTTAAGTTCTTGCTGATCACAAAGGGTCCTTCCCAAGGCGGGGATAGCTTGTGTGCATCTGACAGATCCTGGATGAGCCGGAGCACCAGGTCACCTTCTTGAAAAGTCTTGGACTTAACCCGGTGGCTGTGATAGCGGTGCAGGTCCTGTTGATAAATCGCTGATCGAGCCGCTGCTAAGTCTCTTTCCTCATCTAATAAGTCAAGCGCATCCTATCTGGCTTGTTCGTTATTAGCTTCAACATAATTCGCCACACGAGGCGAGTCATGACGGATGTCACTAGGCAGCACTGCTTCCGCTCCATAAACCATGAAGAAGGGTGTATAACCCGTACATCTATTAGGGGTGGTGTTAATACTCCACAATACTGAGGGTAACTCCTCTACCCAACAACCCGGTGTCCGTTGTAACGGAACCATGAGCCGAGGTTTGAGACCTTTTAAGATTTCCTGATTTGCTCTCTCAGCCTGCCCATTAGATTGAGGGTGGGCTACAGAAGAAACATCAAGCCGGATATGCTCACATTGACAGAACTCCTCCATAGCCGCTTGGGTTAAATTAGTGCCATTGTCAGTGATAATGTTGTGTGGAAAACAAAAGCAAAATATCACCTTTTTCATGAACTGAACCGCTGTGGCTGCATCACACTTACTCACTGGCTCTGCCTCAACCCACTTTGTGAATTTGTCAACTACTACTAAAAGATGTGTCTTTTTATCCTTAGACCTTTTGACCATGTCAAGCCCCCAGACTGCAAATGGCCAGGTGATTGGAATCATCTGCAACTCTTGAGCCGGTACATGTGCTCGCCGTGCAAATTTTTGACATCCATCACACCTACCGACAGATCCTCTGCATCAGCATGAGCCGTCAACCAATAAAAACCATGACAAAAAGCTTTGGCCACAAGAGACTTTAACCTGGCGTGATGACCACAATCCCCTTCATGGATTTCACGAAGTATCTCTTGGCCTTCTTCAGGAGAAACACACCACTGAAACGCTCCAAAGACGCTGCGATGGTATAACTCTCTGTGAGAAATCATCATTGACTTCGACCGCCGGGTTATCTGTCGGGCTAGGGTCTCATCCTCTGGCAACTCGCCCTGGGTCATGTAAGCCAACAACGGTACTGTCCAATCTGGGATGACATGAAGAGTCGCCACCAACTGTGCCTCCGGGTCAGGAACGACCAAATCTTCCTCTGCAGGTAACTTAACAGACGGGTTATGCAAAACATCCAAAAAGGTGTTAGGTGGCACCGGCTTACGCTGAGACCCCAACCAACTTAGAGCATCGGCCGCTTCGTTCTTCCTACGGTCGATGTGTTCCACCTGATAACCTTTAAAATGTCCTGCAACAACATCGACTTCACGACGATAAGCCGCCATGAGAGGGTCCTTGGAATCCCACTTGCCTGACACCTGTTGAGCCACCAAATCTGAATCGCCAAGACACCGGACCCGGCTCAGGCTCATCTCTTTGGCCATTCGAAGACCATGGAGCAAGGCGTCATACTCTGTTGCGTTGTTGGTACAAGGAAACATCAGTCGCAGCACATAACAAAACTTGTCATCTCAAGGGTAAGTTAAAACAACTCCAGCCCCCGAGCCCTCCAATTGTCTGGGCCCATCAAAGTGAATTGTCCAATACATGTTGTCTAGTTTCTCTTCTAGCATCTGCAGTTCTGTCTAATCATTAATAAAGTCAACCAGCGCTTTAGATTTGATCGCAGTACGTGGTACATATTTCAACCCATGAGACCCAAGTCCAATGGCCCACTTGGTGACTCATCCAGTGGCTTCTCTATTTTGAATGATGTCTCCCTATGGAGCAAAGCTAACCACAGTGATTGGGTGACCCTGAAAATAATGTTTGAGCTTCTGGCTTGCCATGAACACCCCATATACAAGTTTCTACCAATGTGGATATCTTTGTTTAGACTCAATCAACACCTTACTGGCATAGTAAACCTGCCGTTGGACCGAATGTTCCTTGCCAGCCTCCTTGCATTCCACCACAATCGCCACACTAACAGCTCGTGAGTTAGCGGCTACATATAACAATAGCGGCTCTTTCTCAACCGGAGCAGCAAGAACCGGTGGCTCAGCAAGTTGTTTCTTCAGATCCTCAAAGGCAGAGTTTGCAGCATCACTCCAAACGAAATCATCCGTCTTTTTAATCATCTGATACAAAGGCATCGCCTTCTCCCCTAACCGGCTTATGAACCGACCCAAAGCAGCGACGCGACCCGCCAGCCGTTGAACGTCATTCATGCGCACCGGTTTGGCCAGGGAGGTGATTGCCTTAATTTTCTCCAGGTTAGCTTCAATACCTCTATTAGATACCAAAAAACCCAAGA
Source organism: Triticum aestivum (assembly GCF_018294505.1). NCBI lineage: Eukaryota > Viridiplantae > Streptophyta > Magnoliopsida > Poales > Poaceae > Triticum > Triticum aestivum. The sequence continues at coordinate 133,926,881 of NC_057797.1, read as the reverse complement.
GTTTGCCAGCGGGGACTCCAAAAACACACTTAGCCGGGTTAAGCATCATCTTGTAGACCCGGAGGTTATCAAAGGTCACCTTCAGATCTGTTACTAAGGTTTCCTCTTTTCTGGACTTCACCACTATATCATCCACATAAGCATGAACATTACGCCTAATCTGATTGTGAAGGCAATTCTGCATACACCGTTGATAAGTCGCATGGGCACTCCTAAACCCAAACAGAGTGATAAAGGTTGTCTTCTCCTGGTCCTTGACTGCTATCTTGATCTGATGATAACCTAAATGAGCATCCAGAAAACTCAAACGCGCGCAACCCGCCGTAGCATCAATGATCTGATCAATACGAGGGAGAGAAAAAGGGTCAGTTGGACAAGCTTTGTTTAAATCAATGTAATCCACAAACATACGCTAGGTGCCATTCTTCTTGAGTACAAGCACCGGGTTGGCCAACCACTCCGGGTGAAAATTTTCCACAATGAACCCGGCCGCCAAGAGCCGGGTCACCTCTTCTCCAATGGCCTTGCACCGTTCCTCGTTAAACCATCGGAGAAACTGTCTGACTGGCTTAAACTTCGGAACAATATTGAGAGTGTGCTCAGCGAGTTCTCTCGGGACACCCGGCATATCAGAAGGTTTCCATGCAAAGATGTCCCGGTTCTCACGGATGAACTCGATGAGCGTGCTTTCCTATTTTGGATCCAAGTTGGCATTGATGATGAACTGCTTGGATGAGTCGCCGGGTACAAAATCAACCGTCTTGGTGTCATCAGCTAATTTGAATTTCAACACTGGCTCATGCTCCGTTGTTGGCTTCTTTAACGTCATCATGTCTGCCGGGTCAACATTATCTTTATAAAACTTTAACTCCTCTGTTGCACAAACAGGCTCAGCATACGCAACATCTCCTTCTTCACACTCAAGGGTTATTTTCCGGCTTCCATGCACTGTAATGGTGCCCTTATAACCCGGCATCTTGAGCTGTAGATATACATAACACGACCAAGCCATGAACTTGGCGTAAGCCAGCCGTCCAAACAGAGCATGATATGGGCTTTTGATCTTAACCACCTCAAAAGTTAACTTCTCAGCCCTGGAATCATATTCATCCCCAAAGGCTACTTCCAGTTCAATCTTACCAACCGGGTATGCCGACTTGCCAGGTACAACACCGTGAAAAACAGTGTTGGATTGCTTAAGACTCTTATCAGTCAACCCCATCCGACGAAATGTCTCATAGTAGAGGATGTTGATGCTACTGCCTCCATCCATTAGTATTTTAGTGAATTTATATCCACCAACCTGAGGTGCCACTACTAAGGCTAAGTCACCCGGATTGTCAACCCGGGGAGGATGATCTTCTCTGCTCCACACTATAGGCTGTTCAGACCACCTCAAATAATGCGGTATCGCCGGCTCAACAGCATTGACATCCCTCTTATGAAGCTTCTGGTCCCTCTTGAATAAACTAGTGGTAAATACATGGTACTGCCCGCTATTCAACTATTTTGGGTTGCTCTGATATCCGGACTATTGCTGCTGATTGCCTTGGCCAGGTTGTTGATTGTAACCTCCCTGGTTACTTGTATGGCTTTGACCGTGAAAACCGCCTCCACCTGAACAGGCGCTCGGGCCATGAAAGCCGCCTCCGCCTGAACCGCCGCCATGCCTGTGACTTCCATCAAATGCGTTTGAATTTTTAAATGCCTTCATGATCGTACAGTCCTTCCATAGATGGGTTGCTGGCTTCTCCCGGGTGTCCTGTCTTGGGCAAGGTTCATTCAATAGTTGCTCGAGGGTGGGACCTGACCCGTCTGACCGAGGGGGTTGCCTACCCTTGCGCGGTTGATTGTTGACCTGCGCATTGGTATTAGCCACAAATTCGTCAGACTTACATTTATTACCTCCTTGATTTTCCGGGTTATGCTGGTGACCCTTGCCATTCCCGTTCTTCTTTCCCTTCCTTGTTTTCTCCTCATCAGACAAGGGATCCTTGGTATTGTCATAATCAACATACTTGACCAGAGCCGCCATCAACTGGCCCATGTCATTGCAGTCACGCTTGAGCTGCCCCAGCTTCTGCTTCGGAGGTTCAAAATGGAAATTTTTCTCCAACATTAAGACTGCCGAACCGGCATCCATCTTATCAGATGAATGTATTATCTCCTTGACCCGACGCACCCAATGGGTTGTGGACTCTCCTTCCTCTTGCTTACAGTTAGTCAGGTCCATGATTGACATAGGTTGCTTACATGTGTATTTGAAGTTTTGAATGAACCGAGCCTTCAACTCTGCCCATGAGCCGATGGAATTGGGCGGCAACCCTTTCAACCAAGTGCTAGCTGTTCCATCCAACATCATGGTGAAGTACTTAGCCATTGCTACATCGCTGACCTCCAAAAGCTCCATTGCCATCTCGTAACTCTCAATCCATGCCCCAGGCTGCAAATCGGCCGTGTAGTTAGGCACTTTATGAGGCCCCTTGAAGTCTTTAGGTAAGCGCTCATTACGTATAGACGGCACTAACCAAGGAGCACCTCCGGTACTTGTGGCTACTCCTGTCTCAACAGATGTTGCTGGATAAACCGGAAAAGTTTGATGAGCTGCCTGCTCAGCCGGCAATCAAACCGCCCGCTCAGCCTCTTGTCGGATCCTCTCCTGATCTGCTAAGTTAAGGGCTCCCGTCTACACCGGCTCATGTCTGCGCGGTTGGTTGCGGCGTTGAGCATTAACATATCAGCTGAGTCCATATGCCTGCTATAGCTCGGGCTCAGGCTCGGGCGAGGGGTTGAATGGATTATGTCTCGACTGTAAGAGTACGCATCCTGCTGTGCTATAGCTGTCTGAAGAAGCTCCCTCACCCTTCTTGTTTCGACTGCTGTCGGAGAGTCGCCTTCCATCAGGAGAGCCGCCAAATGAGCTGGCGCAGCAATGAGGTTTTCCAAAGGATTGGAGAAGTGACCCGGTGGTGTTGGCGCATAATGAGGCGAAGCGGTATATATGCGAGGTGGTTCCATGGCCCGCGGCTGAACCGGTGCTTTGGGTGTCGTGATCCGATTTGCTTCTGGCGAGTTACTTGGATCGGCCCCAGGTGTATGGAAAAGTTTCCTAGGATCGAGCATCAGAGGTAGACGTGATTGAGTTTTCTAATGCCTTCTCCTCATGACCTTGTTCGACGCGTTCAGAGCCACCGAGAGCCGGAAAGTCTCCGCTTCAAGCTGTTGAGCACGAGCGTCCAAAGCCTCCCGCTCCGTAGCCATCCTGACCTCTTCAGCTGCTAAGTTTTCCTTGGCCTGTGCCATCTCTTCGTGCACCCTTGCCACCTCCGCACCATGCTGAACCTTGTCCGCCGGTTCCACCACGGCAGTCAATAGGGTCGTCAGCTTATCCGTGAGGTCCATTAGTACCTGAGCCGGGGGCGCGCACAGTCTCCTGACCCGGCGGCTGCCGATCCGGTGGTCATTGCTGCCGCAGCCGTGGAGTTCTGACCGGGCTGGGTGCCTGCCATGAAGACTCCAGCTTGATTCGGCGGCTCAAAGGGGTCCGGAATACTGCTGCCATCGGAACAACCCCCAAGCATGCCATCCTGCACCTGATACAACGAGTCTGCCTCGCCTGTTGATGACGTAGCGTCAGAACAGATGGCCATCTCACCTCCATCCACTGATCCTTCAGAGTATTCACCTCCATGGATGCAGCCCACAAAGACACGTTTTACGGCAGGTCGGGCCCGGGCGGGTCTCGCGCGCTGAGCCGTCTCGATGATGTTGGTGCAGATGTCCGGCTCAGGGCCTGATTCGCCGATCCAGCCGATGAAGACATGAATCCCGCCGAAGGGGACCCGGTACCCGTACTCAATTGAGCCGGCCTCGGGGCCCCAGCCTCCGTCGTTGATGTAGAGCTTGCCGCAACAACTCTTGGTCATCCGACCCACAACGTATCCCTTGAGCCCTTCGAAGCTGCCCTTCAAGAACTCAAATCCACCGTGCGCTGGCCCCACGGTGGGCGCCAACTATCATAGAATTGTCACGGAAGATGTCCTAGCAAAAGGACTTAGTCGTAGGGCCATCGCAACTAGGAAGCTTGAAGGGGTTAATCGGGACAAAGGTCACGAGAGGTTCTATACAAGTTCGGCCCATTATGATGAAGGTAAAAGCCTACGTCTAGTTGTGTTGGAATTGCTAGGGTTTCGATCACCAAGAGGCTAATCCACCGGCTTGGTTATCGATCTTTTTGTTTCTTGCCCTCAGCCGTCACCGGGTCGTCCCCTTATATGCAGGGGTTGACGCCTGGCGGCCTACAGAGTCCCGGCCGGCTCATAAAGCGTGTCCGGCTCGGTGACTTCTTTTACATGCCTTCCCTTACAAGTCTTTCTTTACATACGGCGGTTTACAATATTGGGCCTTAAGCTGCCTCTGGGCTTAGGCCTTCTATTAGCCTTAATAAACTATCGCCTTGAATGTTTTCTGGGCTTCCTTTGTGACACGTCATTGGGACTGACCCGGCCCCTCCTGGGCGGGTCATAACTAATAGCTATATCCCCAACAGAGGGTGTTTGCTTGTGATCCCATGGCAGCATTTGCTTTGTTCGTGTTTTCAACTAGTATTCTGCCCTAATTTAAATTGCCACATAGGGCAACTGATAATACGACCACAAATAAAATGGCAACGGATAATACGACGACAAATTTACAATGGCGCACATAATAATTGTCTTACATATTCCGGATAATTTAAAATGCCACATGCGGCAAAGCCCGGAAGACACGGGGGAAGAGAAGAAGGAAATTGCAGACAACGATCTGGGTCACTACTGTCTCTACTCGTCGATGGATCGTCAGGCGGCGAAATCCTCCAGCTCCTTCTTCAATTCTGAAAGCAGCCACAGGTTCCTCCACCTCCTGCTCGCGCTCGATCCGGAGCTTCCTCAAGCCACACATCAGTTCCTCGACGATCGCTTTCAGCGTCATCTCCAAGGCACTGCTCTGCTCATGCAGCATCTTCCAGCCGGCGGCCTCCTCCTCCTTCTCAGCGACCAACTTGAGGAGCTTCGCATTGTCATCCATGAGTTGCTCGACGAGGCCGGTCACCTTATCAACCGAGGCATCGCTGATCTTGAGCAGCTTCATCAAGCCGTCGACCAGCTCCTGCTGCGTAGTGACCCCAGCAAAAATGTCATCGTCACCGGCAAAGGACATCAGGAACGCCGGCTCCTCGTGATGGCCGATGCTGCGAATGCGCTTGTGAGAGCCCTCACATGCCCGTAAGAGCTCGTTCGAGGGCTCCGCGGTGTGCCCGGACATCTCGGCTGCGGCTTCGTGACGGGACCTCTCTAGTGCTTCCACAGCTTTGGTTTTTGCTACCTGGTTATATGTCCACCATAAACTCCTCCTACCGGTCATGGCGGAACGACTTTACAAAGAAACTAGGTTTGTGGGTGATGAGGAGAGGAACTATGAAGTAAATTTCGAGTGGGTAGTTTTTATAGTCCGCTGCTAAGTGTGAACGCATATTAGTTTGATAGGTGTGAACATATTTGAAATTACTTATTGTGTTGTAATTAGCAATGTGACGAGAAACAAGGTCAAAATTTATTGATGGTAGAAGGTTGACCACGTGGTTGCTCGTCGTTGAGGCGGTCGTGGCGCGCTCCGCTCTGGCGTCCCTACGCGCGCTCTGCTCACCGTTGAAGCAAAGTTACAATGGAAACTATTAATAATTCTTAATAATTGGCTTACATATTCAGGATAATTTAAAATGCCAAATGCGGTAAGGACCAGAACACTCACAACCTACATACGCATACAATTATAACAAAATATAAGCTAAAAGGCTGAGCTGTCGGCCTTCCGACGATGGTCTTCTGGACTCCATGATCAGCATAGCACCCTTGCGGACGTTCACTCCGAGTGTCCCGACCCGCCTCCGCCTACGTAGCTGCTAGCGTTGGGAGGCTCTTGGGGCTGCTGGGCCTCTTCCAAAAGAGCTTGACAACGTGCAATCGCACGCATGACAACTCCGTGGAACCGCTCCATTTCCATGTCTCTGGCCTGGTAGCAAATTCCGTCGATCACCTGCATCCTTAAGATATCACGTTGGCAATGTTCTACTTCGTCGGGGATGTCAACTCCGCCAAGGATGCGCTCGAGCCTGGCCACCACATCATCGGGATCGAGGTTGACACGACCGTCGCGGGCAATGATGAAGCCGTAGGCTGCCTTTATCTTGACTGGATCGCAGAGGTCCTCTGCCCATTCCTTGCGGGGCATCAGGCTCTCGATGAGCACTGGTGACAGCGGCTATTCGGGTGGGTCGTCGATCATGGTGTCGAGCAGCTCTGGATCTTTTGCACGGTGGATGGCAAACTGCTCATCACACCTCCTCTACAATATGTTGATTGTGCTCCCAAGGACTATGACGCCGATATCGCTGCCGATGGGCCACGGTGCCCGCACCGGTCGATGAAGCTCTTGCTCCCTGGCTTGCTCTAGCTCGTTCTCCTCGCTAAAGATGTAACGTAGGTAGGCATCGACGTTGAAGCTTTGGTCGTTGCCTGGCATGCTTGGAATAACTAATGTTAGATGGGTGAGGACTAGATCTTCGCAGAGTGTCATGGCGGTGCATTGCCGCCTGGGTTATATGCAGCAAGCCGTTAGCTGGTGGCGGGAAACAGGTGAGGGAATAGGCGTGCATTTTACAATTCATCCATGTGGAGCGCGGGAAGCATTCGCTGGAGCGTGGGAAGCATTCGCTGGAGCGTGGGAAGACTAAGTGGAGCACACACACAACCCGAATACCATATCCAATGCCACGTGTTATTTATCACACAAGTGTTAACATAAGGAAACGTATGTGCAACTTACTAATCATCGCACACAAGTACTCGCAGACACATCATGTGCGATACTCCTAGCCACCGCAAGCAACTAGTTTTCATTTTTCAAAGTTTTGTGTACACACAGAATCGCACATGAACTAACTATATTAATCATCTATGTTGTAATTTCTCATCGCAAACAGTTCATTCGAGTTAGCTATTTGCCCCATATCACACACATCTTGTTAAGTTGAACCGTTTCTGTTGCGTTCGATAATCAAAAACAGTTCGTCCGAGTGAACTGTATGCCCTATATCACACACACCTTGATCTGGCTAACCTTTTATGTTGCACTCCCTAATAGAAAACTATTCATCAAAGAGAATTGTATGCCATATATCGAACACACATTGATATGGCTGCCCGTTTCTGTTGTTCTGCCTCATCACAAACAGTTCGAACAGGTTAACCGTGTGGCTTGAATCGCACACGCAACTAAAATCTGAAACATGTTTGATGCATCCTCAATCGCAAATGTTTTGCACCTTTTTTGACGGTTTTCATACACCACCGTTTGCGATTATTGCATCGCACACAGTTTCTCGAAGGGTCTCTGATCATAGTGTCGTGTTAGCAGCATCTTGCAGTAGTGCCTCTTGCTGCAGTGGGTCAGTACATGTCCACTAACAATGTCAAAAGCATGTTCCTGCATAATACTAGGTTGGTTGTCAAGGCAATCTCGCCCAAACTGCCTCATGATCAAGATATGCAAGCTCAAAACAATGTTATATCTACGCTCCAGACACAAGTCCATTCCCTAACAGAGACCCTTTGTGAAAAAGGACATCCATTGTTCGATGTCGTCAAGATATGCTTGGTTTTGAAACCAGACTATCAGACATTTGATATGTTGTTTAGGAGCCCAGGAGAAATGAAGGCGATGGTTATGGTGCTCCATCAGACAATACAGCATGAAAACGTAATAGTCATGTAAAATGAACTAAGCTTCTGAACTTCTGGTGGTGCATTTATCTGCCAGACTGTTAACTTTTATGCCAACCTTCCTATTGTTTTATGGTTGTAATTTGTTTTGTTGCGAAACAAAATTTGTTCTTCACGTGCAGCCACTGGCTGATGAAAACAGCGAGCCATTTTTGTATAGTGTAGGGTGTTCCCTATATTTCACTGGTGGCGAACTTTGATGCCTAGTGGATGTAATCTGTGCAATCGCCTTAATAGCCTAGCGTTATTTTCATTTCCCTGGTTTGCTAGTGGCCGCAACAACCATGGTCCATATACGGACCATGGTAACCTTGACCCTGCTAGGCCATAGGATCCATGGGCCTCCTACGGGCTGTCGAATAAATGGGCCTCCAACGGGCCGTAGAATCGGTGGCCTCGGGCCATCGGATAAATGGGTCCACATGGGTAAACGGGCGTAATTGGTATCGGGCCAGCACGATAACGGGCCATAAACAGGCTAGAAGACAGCAAAGGATTAATTCTGTCATAGGCATAACGGGTCGTTAATGAAGAAATATGCCATGAAGGCAATAATAAAGTTATTATTTACATTTCCTTATATCATGATAAATGTTTATTATTCATGCTAGAATTGCATTAACTGGAAACTTGATAGATGTTTGAATACATAAACAAATAGAGTGTCCCTGGTATGCCTCTACTTGACTAGCTCGTTAATCAAAGATGGTTAAGTTTCCTGACCATAGACATGTGTTGTCAATTAATGAACGGGATCACATCATTAGAGAATGATGTGATGGACAAGACCCAACTATTAGCTTAGCATAATGATCATTCAATTTTATTGCTATTGCTTTCTTCATAACTTATACATGTTCTTCTGACTATGAGATTATGCAACTCTCGAATGCCGGGGGAACACCTTGTGTGCTATCAAACGTCACAACGTAACTGGGTGATTATAAAGATGCTCTATAGGTGTCTCCGTTGTCACTCCGTGTATCAGAGAGGTATCTCTGGGCCCTCTCGGTAATGCACATCACTATAAGCCTTGCAAGCAATGTGACTAATGAGTTAGTTACGGGATGATGCATTACTGAACGAGTAAAGAGACTTGCCGTAACGAGATTTAACTAGGTATGATGATACCGACGATCGAATCTCGGGCAAGTAACATACCGATGACAAAGGGAATGATGTATGTTGTTATGCGGTTTGACTAATAAAGATCTTCGTACAATATGTAGGAGACAATATGAGCATCCAGGTTCCGCTATTGGTTATTGACCGAGATATGCCTCGGTCATGTCTACATAGTTCTCGAACCCGTAGGGTCCGCACTCTTAACGTTCGATGACGATTTGTATTATGAGTTTCGTGTTTTGATGACGAGGAGTCTCGAAATGGTCGAGACATAAATATTCATTTATTGGAAGGCTACATTCAGACACCGAAATGGTTCGGTCGTTTAGGATAAGTTTCAGAGTACCGAGGGTTACCAGAACCCCCCCCCCTCCCCGGAAGTTAATGGGCCACAATGGGCCTTAGTGAAGAAGAGAGAGGCACTACCAAAAAAAGACACATCCATGAGCTTTTGGGCCGAACAATTTTTTTTTCTATCATACATATGACACTTCTATGACGATAATTGTGACAAAACCCGGTATCATCATAGATGTGGTGGGCTCCTACTTCTATGAAAAAAATCATGACAGAAAATGGGCTTTTCGTCCTGGGCGGGCCGGAGACGTAGCTGCATGACATTCTTTGGGCCGTCCATGACGGAAGAAACCATGGTAGAAGCGAGGGGGAGGAAAATTTCGGGGAGTTCCTGGTTACGGTGGGAGGTTGGGGCCGAGTGATGCGCGTTTCTCTCGTACACGTACGTGTGTGTGTGCGAGGCGTTGGCTCTAACTGAACTCGTGCGAGGCGTTGGGCTCTAACTGAACCCGAGCGATTGCACTGCAGGCTATGTGTTACTGAACCCAAGCGATCAATCGATGGCTGTTAACTGAACCCGATCGAGCAATTCCTTCGCTATTGATGCTAACTAAAGCCGATCGATGCTGCCTCTA
>NC_057797.1:133901867-133916948 GCF_018294505.1 Triticum aestivum | reverse complement strand
TGGTTGAATAGGACCCCGTGGTGTCGAGGGCTGGATGAACAGTAGACGGTGGAGGGGTGGTTGAACAGTAGCCGGTGGAGTAGCGCCCGGTGGAGGCTAGATGAACAGGAGCCCGTGGAGGCTGGAGGAGGTCGATAGTGGAGATGAATAGTATCCCATGGAGTCCCGTTTTGCGGTATGCCACACCCCTCACGATGAACAGGACCACCGTTTCGACCGAAGGAGGTCCGTTTCGTCCGTTTTATGGTATTCCATACCCCTCCCGATCAACAGGTCCCCCGTTTTGACCGTAGGAGGTCCGTTTCCTCCGTTTTGCGGTACGCCACACCCCTCCCGATCAACAGGACCCCCGTTTCAACCGTAGGAGGTCCATTTCCTCTGTTTTGCGGTACACCAGACCCCTCCCGATGAACAGGATCCCTTTTCGAACGTGGCCGGTCGAACACAAGGCCGTTTCCTCTGTTGTGTAGTATGCCAGGCCTCGTTTCCATCACCTGTTCCGCCCAAGCCCTCCTGATGAACACGACCACGCATTCCGTTCCGACCCAGTCGGTTGGCTCCCACGCGTTCCGTTGCCTCCCGATGAACACGGCGCATTCCGTTGCCTCCCCATGAACACGACGCATTCCGTTGCCTCCCCATGAACACGACGACGATGCTGTTTCTCCGTTCTGACCCAGCCATGTACACGAGCCCTGGCCGTGCGTATGCGCGAGTAGGCGTTCGAGACCCCGCCCGTATGTACACATACGTGGCCGTATTTTCTTTCTTACACCCTGGCCGCTGTACGTATGTGTACATGCTACGTGTGCGCCTCTACTAAAACAAGTACGCGCCTCTACTACGACACGTGCGCGCATCTACATCCACCAGTATATATGTACGTACACGTTCGCGACCAGAATGACAACGCTACATACGCTTCGACCGGGTGTGTCCCGACTATCAAACACTTCCTTGCGTGTGAAGATGTAGCTGGTGGGTCCCAGCAGTCAGGGGGGCCAAATCATTTTTTTTGCCCAGACGCACTTCCTTGCGTGCGAAGATGTAGCTGGTGGGTCCAAGCAGTCAGGGGGGCGAATCGTTTTTTTTGCCCGGACGCACTTCCTTGCGGGCGAAGATGTAGCTGGTGGGTCCCAGCAGTCAGGGGCAAACGTTGTTTTTGCGAAATACAGTGGCCTATCCGGTGGGTCCCAGCTGTCAGGTGGAGGAATCATTATTTTCCGCGTAATAAGGAGGCACTTCATTGCTGCGGCCGTGGACTCAGCTGTCAGCCTCTCCACGTACAGTCCACGTCCGATGGAAGTCGTTCCTTGACCACGTTGACCACGTGCCGAGAGAACCAGTGCGGTGGACGACGGTGAGGCCTAGAAAGGGGACGACAGGGAGCTGGGGAAGACGCAACAGCGGAACCTCGCGCGGAGAGGAGTACGAGGGTTCACTGGTTCGACTGCGGTGTGAGGCTGCCGTCACTGCAGGGCCTGGCCAGCGGTGGGAATAGTAGGGGGCAGTGAGGCTTCCGCGGCAGCACAACTGGCCACGGCAGGCAGGATCATGCGGCACGACCGGCGCTGCTTTGGGTGGCTGGAGCAAGAAGACCAGAGGCTGAAGAAGCACTACGACCGTTGGATGGACATCGTACGGTCACTGGAGCTAGAATCGTTCATATTGACTAAAGTTGACAAAGGCCCCCGTCCCAGCAGCTTAGTAGGCCCACAAGTCAGCCTCCCACCATGGTGGGTCCCAGCTAGCAGGGGGAGTATTCATTTTTTTGTGCGTAATAAGGAGGCACTTCCGGTGGTTCCGAGCTGACAGTGGGGGGGAACGTTTTTTTCGCGAAATATGCTGGCCCGTCTGGTGGGTCCCAGCAGTCAGGGGGGAAACATTTTTTTCGTGAAATAAGGTGGGCCGTCCGGTGGGTCCCTGCTATCAGGTGGAGAATAATTATTTTGCGCGTAATAAGGAGGCACTTCCTTGCGGCCGCCTGGACCCACCTGTCAGCTTCTCCATGTATAGTACTCTTCCGATGGAAGTCGGTCATTGACCACGTTGACCACGCCGCGCCGAGAGCACCAGGGCGGTGGTCTGGAAGACGGCGAGGCCTAGGAAGGGGACGACACAGAGCCGGGGAAGACGCAGCAGCGGAAGCCCGCGCGGAAAGGAGTACGAGATTTCACTAGTTCGGCTGTGGTGTGAGCCTGCCGTCGCCGCAGAATAACAGGGGGTGTGGGTGAGTAGAGGGATGACCTGGACAGTGGTGGGAGTAGTTCGGGGCGGTGAGGCCACCGTGGCCTCACAGCCGGCCACGGGAGGCAGGAGCACGCGACACGACCGGCGCTGCTTTGGGCGGCTGGAGCAAGAAGACCAGAGGTTGAAGAAGCACTACAGCCGTTGGATGGACAACGTACGATCACTGCAGCTAGAATCGTTTATATTGACTAAGTTGACAAAGCCCTTGGTACGCGTCAACTTAGTAGGCCCACAACTCGGATTTGGCAGAGAACATATAGCCCATTTGCGATTTGTAAGAATGTATAGCCCATTTTTTAATTCTAATGGAATTTACTACAACCCATTTACAGTTTGTTAAAAGTACAGCCCAACTTCTAGCTACGACAACGATTAATAATTTCAAACAACTGCAGATTTCAAAAAAAATTCCCACATTTTGATGGGATTCGAAATATTTTTATCCAAAATTTCTAGTGAGGTTAAATATAATTTCAAAATAAAGTTGTATTACGTCAAAATCCAACGAAATATCGCGTGCGCAACAAGTAATGAAATTAAAATTTTCAAATTCAAAAAATAATATATTTTTCAAACTAATTACGTGTTTGGTGCATGGTAACTATCCAGTTATTATAATTACATCCCATTTATTATTTCTTAAAGTCCATTTTTTTGTTAAGCCTAATGCATACCTCCTAGGAAAGTTTGCAGCCCAGCTGGGTGGAAAATAACAAGTTGACCCGGATATTGTGTACAACTGTCGGCCCAGTTGCATTGCTGATGTTGAAAAAAAGGCCTGTGTAGTATAGTACAACCTAACATGGTTACTCAGCCCACATTCAGCGACGCCGGAGAGGCCCAAACAAGGCTTCTGTACAACTTTTTGAAGTCAGTGAGCTCAATTAATAACTTAAGAAAAAAGTTAGATTACAGTGGAACCTAATTAAAAGCTGTCACGAGCAAATAAATAATTCAACGGGTCCCACACTTGTGCGTGTGCGCATGTGTGTGTGTGTGTGTGAGAGAGAGAGAGAGATAGAGCGAGAGACCCATCGGTCGATGTTCGTAAATACATCTTTCAACCATATGCATTGCTGATGCTCAGTAAAAACTTATATAGTTGACACAATCATATATAGCATCATAGCACACTGAACTTGCATACAAAAATTTCACGCAGGCGGCACAATCAGGATGGAAACAGTGGATCGCTACGGGAAGGACTATGTTGAAACGAACGAAGTCGTACATAAAGGTTCATCGTCTTTATCAATGACGGGGAAATATCTTGAATGTTGTGCAAAGAAAACAGACAAACAACACAATAAGTTCTGCTAGCACATTAAGTTGACGTACAACCCTTTCTAAAAAAAGTTCAGGTACAAAATTAGAACAGGTCACAATCAAATGTACTGGCATATCAGTGCTTCACACCCATAGCTCGGATTTAACTAGTATCTGACAAGATTCAGTTGTTACCTCAAATTAGAGCACATCCAGTCAGCCAGCCCTGCCTCTCTCCCAAATAAGCAGTGGCCTCCGCCACGCGATGGAATAGGCCATGTGTCATCCATCGTTCCGAGCAACACGGGGAAAGTTTGACGTTGACTCCTTTAATGGACGTCGTCGACGGACTCTGGCACCAGAGGCGGCGGCAGGACTTCGATTGATGGATTGACCACTTCTTCGACATGCACTAACACTCGATACAGGTACATCCCTAACGTGGTCCGCGGCGGCCTTGGTGGCGACGAATAGTACAACCCCGGTTCCTGCACCAGAATCTCAACACCAATCACCTTCGGTATGGTGGACGGCTTCTTCATCCATGCCATAACCGTCAGAGCCCAGCTGTCTGGAGGAACAAACATCCTTACGAGCTCACCTCCAAGGTCGTTGATAAGCTCGTTCATGAACTCGCTATTCCAAGCACGTTGAGGCATGCCGTGGAAGGTAAGCTTTGTTAAAAACTCAAGCTCAAAGGGCACCGAGCCAAATCCTAGGTGCCACCGATCAAAGCTCACCAGCATGCCATCGCAGAACAAATGCTGGGAATATTCGTACACACGACTTTTGTCGAAAGTTGTCCGGAACCTGACGAAGAAATCAGTCGGTGGTGGACAGACTTCGACGAGCAAGTCACTTATTTGGATTTCGTGCGCAATGTCAAGAGCTTTGACAAGGTCATCCGGCGAGATGGGAGGCCGGTCGCCGTTGATGGTTACCATCAGCACTTTGCCGGCTAACTGGTCATCACGCGCCGCCATGCCACTGTTGAGCGACAGCACGCAGCGACCGAAGGCAGGACGGACCTCAGGATCTCCGGCTCGGAGATCCGTGTTGACCGGTGACATGATAGTGCGCTTGAGTACAGGGAGTACAGGACGGGGATTTGGGGGAACTGGAGTAGGAATCGAGATTCCAGAGGTGGGGGAGGGGCGGGAGACCGGGGATGAAAAGGTAGCATGAATTTCGAGCACGCGCCAATATGCTCTCGGCATGCAAGCGCACGAAAACACCGGTGGCGCCCACATGTCGGCCTAAGAGTACTTATTCTTTCTTTTTTGGAGAGCCCGGCCTTTTTTTCACGATCTTTTGAGAGCCCGGCCTGAGAGTCATAATTGACCTGTTTGGCATTGCATTACTACTCGGCCCATATTCAACGAGACCTCACTGGTCCAGACAAGTGTACATCATCGAAAAGACACTAAGCTCAAATTATATAAATTGAAAAAAGGAGATATACTTTGAACACTAGAGAATGGTGATGCCCTCATTTAGCCCACCAGTAGTTCTAGACAATAAACAGTTCGAAACAACGATATATACAACATTAGCAGCAAGACATAAACAGCAAGACATGATAGTTCATAAGAAGTCTTACTACACCACCAAAACGCACCCATCTGCAGCGCTTAGACTCTCGTGATCCAAACGAGAATGACAGTCTAAACAGAAGCAACTATTACATAGTAAGAGTGACACAGACAAGGATGACCAAATGACAAGGAATATGCATAACAAAAGAAAGAACTAACCATCCAGAACCAGCAGCAAAGACAACAAAGTCATTCAAAGAGATGATCCAACACCATCATAATTTGCATCCCCGCTTCAGCGACCAGTGATCCGAAGACACCAGTACTCCACCATTTCGATGCAACAACCCAATTACCTATCAACCTGAAGGCTTGAACCACATCACTTCCTATCGTAATTGAGACATCCAAGGATCAAAGTTAATCCGGATGCCTTTGTCATTCTCACCTTCTTTTGGCTGCAGGCTGTATCGTTGACAATCAGGGGAGTTTGCTCCTGAACTCCTAGGGCTTGCCGTGTAGACACAATTTTCCATAGCAAACAGAGCCTCTCTGCCATCAAGGTCCTTTCCAACGGCGATCTCCTGGTTAATCGGATAATTGAGTCCGAGAAACAGAGATTGTGAACCACGGCTGTTTACCCGCCTTCAACTAAAAAATCCTAAAGGCCCCAACAAGCTGGTATCCTACTCATAGACGTAACACCCACTGTCCGGATACTCATGTATTACACGGTGCTTGTATACAGTGGGGTTTTTGCAATATAACTTTTCCGGCTCATGTGTCCGAATGATCATCAGTCTTTTGCCGTCGTCCGATCGAGCGAGGAACCAGTTGTGCTTCCTTGTTTTTGGCAAAGGTGGTGTGATTACAAACGACAGTAATGGTAGGGACACTGCATCATATCAAAAAGGACAGGCATTGTTAATCTAAGATCAGCATTGTTCAGAGTATGAGTAGGATAATGCAGGAAACAGCATTGATATGTCCCTGTTGGAACTGGGAGGAAAATACAGGGAAATGTATACTGGGTTCAAAAATATAGAAGTGCCATGCATGGTTATACTCATAGGAAACTACCATGTCATGCATGCTATATAATCATGTTCTGTCCTCACAAACAAATTCTTCAAGGTAACTAACATACCATGCATTGTTATATACTCGTGTTCTGTGGGCAAAATTTTGTGAGGATATTATTCTAGCCATTGATTGCTGAAGGGCGAATATAGGTATGTACACATGGTAAGCATTGCAGGATTTCACTACTTCCAAATATAGAGTTCTCCATATGCACTTTACTTCCCTAATGTATGGTTAGATGAAACCAATAGCGTGGTGCATGTTTCTACATCATGAAAATGAGGAAACTAACATGGCCATTGATATACACTCATATTTAGTAGTAGTATATAGATTACTGTAAAATAAGGATAATATCCATATATTCCTAACCGTTTGATTATTCAGGGTATAAATTGGCTATAATGACATGGTCACAATCACATGAATTAACTCATTCCAAATATAGCTGATTTGAGACGTCTTTAATACATTGCCATAGTTCTACTCAAATTCTGCTCAAACAGGGATATGCCAATCATCACAAAAATTTCAAACAGTGTCATGGCATCATCATTAACATGAGACGGAAACAACTTACATGCACCGTCCCAGCAACTTACACGCGCCGTCCCAGCAATCTTCTGCAAAACAAGGTCCGTCCAACTGACGTAGTAATCTAGATGACTTGGACCGCGATGGTAATACTCTATATAATCCAACGGAGGAAGGATAATCTCATGGGAGGTCTGGAAGTTCACGAGCACCAACTTTTTACCGTCTTCTCTGAAGGTAGCCATCCAGTGGGAGTTCATGCCGACCAAGTACATACCTGCCAACAAGTTTCGGGCGATGGTGATCGGATCGATGTCAAGGGAAATGATGTACGGCGACCCACTACATACCTGCAAAGGAGTTTCGGCTAATGGAGATCGGATTGAAGTCGAGAGGCATCATGGTGAGCCAATCTCGCAAGACCAGATAGCAGCAAGCAGGGTGTCTTGAAAAGCTTAGGCCTCGCTTCGACGATGGTCGTGTGCATGTCCCTTGAGCATGCAGCCAGCCGCAGGGTGCTCAACATATCCATACACGAACAACAGAGGTCGAGGATGTCACTGGGGAGATTGCTCCAATTGCAGCTCATATGGATGTTGTGTGGTTCGCGTTCGACCATGGTGGAGTCTGGAAGGGGGCTTGATTTACAGGGGAGAAGGATGTCGGTGCTGGAGCGGCTAGCGAGGGAATAGTAGTACTGGGGGAGGTGAGTGAGGTGACAGTACACGGGGGCACAGTGAGATGGAGACAGAGACGGAGACGGAGACGGAGATGGAGACGGAGACGGAGAAGATGATGGAGATGGAGTGGTGCTATGGGAGCAGAGATGGAGACGACGCGATGCGCCAATGTGATGTACATCGGCGGTGACAGACTGCAGTGCACAGGGTGAGGCTGACTTTGGTAACCCGAACACGCCTCCTGGACTAGTGTCAGGCGCAGGGTGTTGTCACTTCACTGTGAGGACCGGATGAATAGTATTTTGACCATCAAGTGTACCACAGTTGTACTACTACTACTACTAGTAGGAACATGAGTACTCCAGTATTGTATAGAGGAAATAGGTCTCCCGTGCTAGCATGCCTATTCACTTCATCGTTCAGGTATCATCCATATTGCGAGAAGAACCAAACTCTCGTGCATGCCCAATCAACGCCCTGCCGCGATGCATGCAGTGGTCGTTCTGGTGCATCAAGGACGGCATGCACATCGTTCCACACTTGAGAAGAGGAATAATGGAAAGGTAGAACGCGGCAGCAGAGGAAGAGAGCGCTGGCTAACGAGGCTGGGAGGGGATCGAGCAGGAAGTTAATGCTCCACGCCTAAAGGTTTTGGGAAAACCTGATTTTCGTAAGGTGACTTATACTCACCTAAACGGAGGGAGTATTCCTTAACCAGAGAATGTTGTGTCTCCCACTCACGCGCTCAAAAAAAACTACGACACATTTTTTTATAATTTTGCATAGGTCCCACCTATCAGGAAGGATGGGCACTTACACGAACAGGTACGACTCATCAGTCTACCCGCATAGCCTTTTCGTTTAGTCTACCTAGCCGTCTAATCAACTGCCTGCACACCACTTCTCCCATTTACTTCTCTATCGGGAAACGATTCTCCTCGGCTTCTTCACCTCCCCTTCGTCTTCATTTGCATCCAAACCCCGTACATATGCAAGCCAATCTCCACTCGCACCAAGCCTAACCTATGAAACAGTGGGCAGGGGGGAATTAGGAAATGGACACGGAAGTAGTCTTCAGAATGCATTTAGTACATGATCAAACTCATCTTACCTGCTCATCAGAGGAAATCCGAGTGCCCCTGAACGTCGGCATCTCAAGGGGCGTCAACTTGCAACTACAGCCATGCCGCGCTGGAGAGACCCCCAAGGAAACATCCTCGTGCGCTCCATGGAACATCAAGATGCATTTGTATGAGTAGTTTATCTTGTGAGAGAAAAGGATGAACGAGGGAAGGTCTCTAGAGATAGAGATGGACACTACTACTATCAGTGTGATGGCCTGTGCGTTGCAATGGATCCAAAGTAGTAGAATAATACTTGTTCACGTGCTTGAAATATAAACACTCTAGTTTTGATATACATGTGTCAGTAGACATGACAGCTTGTCCATGGAAGTTGAACCACGGCGACCATCACGTTTCTTGTTTCTAGCACTGCCACACCTACACGCGATTCCCACGACGCCGCTCCAACCCACGGCACGACGTCCCCCGATGTGGACATGGATCCTCTGACGTGGCTATCACTGCCTTGCCCTGCCTTTCCTTCGCTGACAGGTAGGACCCACGCTTATGGGTCCCACATGTCAGTGAGAGAATGTTAGGATTGTTCGCGTCAGGGGATCGTCATCCCCCCGACGTGCCCCTCATCCCTCTCGGCCCACCGCTCCTCTGCCTTTGTGTGCATGACATGCGGGCCAGCTGAACTACGGCGACCATCAACTTTCTACCACAGACACACCCGATTGGACGCGGTTTGCTTGCTCCGCTGCTGTGCTCTGATTCGTAGTCCCGCACCATCGAATTTTCATCCTACGGCTGTGACACATTTAGTACCCATTGGTGTGGCCATCTACGCCTCATAATGCCCCGACGCCCAGTTGTGGCACCCTCGCCACGACCACGCCACCACCGGCCGGTTCATCTCGAATGAGTGAGTCGCGAACCACGCCACCACCATGAGAATGACATGTGGTCCAACCGCATTTAAGGTCCGCATGTCATTGACTCATAGGCAGGGCACTAAAGCCACTCAAGTTCGGTCCCATGGGCCTCGAGAGGGAAATGTAACTCCTGTGGCAGGCCTTGTGGTGCTCCCGCAGTACGAGCTCATGCCAAAACTGGAATTTGTTTCTTATTACTACCAACTAGTACTAGTAAGGTACACGTGCATTGCACGCATGAGATTCGGGTGGTTTGTGCATTATGCTTCTACATATGGAGCTTTTTGGATTCTAACATGTGGCAAAATCTGGTGGAATGTAAGGTTAGGCAAGTTTGATTAACTTAGGTGAGTGTTTGGTTCAAGCCACACCTTAGGCAAGCCACACTAAGGCCCCACATGACATACACACAAAAAATGTGGCAAGATTCCCTTAGGCTTGCCAACTTGTTTCTCTCGTTTTGAAGAACTAATAACTTTTCCTAAGCTTAGTTGTGCCGTGCACGTACCTACTAGTAGTTGTATAGTGGTAGTACTAGTAATATAGTATTAGGAGTACAAACTTGGTACTAGTAGGAGTAGTACTAGTACGGAATGCTCCTACTCTATCAACGAGCCCCGTCTGACACCAAATTTCTTGGCTCCCGTGCTACAGCTAGATCTTCCCCTCATTTCTGTTTTCCAACCCGGCGGTGGGTGGGGTGTCAGTTTGCTCAACGGCGGTTGTACTCCCGATTCCCGGGCGTGTGGGGGTGTGATGCGAATGCGGCAGGCCTTTTCCTTTTACCAGCAATGTGCCCGTGCATTGCGATGGATCCAAAGTAGTAGAATAGTAGTATTTGTTCACAAACTTGAAAGATATCACTATTGTTTTGATATACTCCTAATATATTACTCCCTCCGTACCTAAATATTTGTCTTTTTTGAGATTTCAAATGGACTATCACATACGGATTATATAGACATATTCTAGTGTTTCTAGCAAGATGCCCGCGTGTTACACGAAGTTGATGGAAAAGGTAAGCACAAGTTATAAATTTACGGATGGAGTACTAGTTACAGTGATGCATATAATTAAGCAAAGGGGATCACACATGTCGGTATTGACTGGAACGAGAATGCAACAGCACAATAATAATTAAGGCCGCGATGATGCGATCGCAGTGGTGGTTACGGAAGGCAAGAAGAAAGATGGATCCACGAACGTATGACCTCCTCCTCCTCAACTTAGTGCACCGGGTCACCGACCGACGGCTAAGGAGCGGCGGCTTTTGTGGCGAGGTCGAGGTGCTTCTCAGCAAAGGCATCCAAGGCATCCAGCCGGTTGAGGAAGGCCAACGTCATAGCGTCCTCATTGGCCTTGTAGATACGTATGTACATGATTTCCTCGTACATGTGGATGTGTAGGTCGACGAATTCTTGCAGGGCGAGGCGCCTCACGGCGAGCCCGACCTCCAGGTGGACATTCTTCGTGGCGTTGGCGGGCAGTCGCAGGGCCACCAGTGCTTGAAAGAGGTTCCGGCCATGGAGGCCGATTAGGGTGGCAGGCAATGAGGAGCCCGGGCGCGCGGGCTGGAGGAGTACGGCGATGTCGTCCACGAGCTTCTTGAGGACGCTGAACTTGTTGCTGGTGGCAACGATCATCTGGTCCAACTGAGAGTCGTAGTTGGCGTCGAAAGCGGCCATCCACCAGCCGATCTCCAACACCGTCTGGAGACGATCCTTGGCGCCATGACGCAGGCCGGCGTCGTGGACCATCTGGCGCAGCCGCTGGCCGCTCACGAGAATCGCCGCCATGGGTCTGGAGTGAGCTCTTTTGCGGTTAGTGTAGGTTCTTAGGCAAATGCTTAGGTGCGTACGATGTGGTAGATGCATTGGAATGGAGGGGTGCCTTTATATGAGGGCAATGAGGGCAAATTGCGTTGCATTCACATCGTGCAGCCTCATTTCCCGGACCTCCTCCCATTACTTCCCTCATTAATTAATTGAAGAAGGATGCATTGGTCGTTCAACATATCGGGAACCGCTACTCCCTCCCTCATCTGCATTAAAGCCGTATCGGGAACTGCGCCGCCCACTGTCAAATCGAATACTCCTTCCGTCTAGGTGAGTATTAAGTCATCTTACGAAAACCAAATAGTAAACACATAGGCGTGGTGCATTAACTCTCACATTTTTTTCTTATTTTTTGACATAAATATAGGAATCAACCAAGAAGAGATGTGGGGCTTGTATGCTTTTAATGACTTGAGACTATCAAACATGACATGCAGTGGTCAGTTCGTTGCACAAGAACAAATACAACCCACGTCAGCACACACACATCTTATATAGCATCACATCCAATGGCTATAAAAGATGAATGAGACCAAATTATATCTCATCTAGATGAGTTCTAGCAAAATTGTATTAATAATACTTAGTACTCCTACGCCATGTATCATATATTAGTATCATGTAGTACTTTATTTATTTATGAGGTATCCAGATGGCACTGCACCGCCAAGAAAAGAGGGTAACATCAAAATTATGGACTACTTTTTTGAGTATGTTGGTAAGGTCCGGTCATAGTCACTTGTTGAAATCTCTAAAAAGACAAATACTCCCTCCGTCCGGAAATACTTGTCATCAAAATGGATAAAAGGAAATGTATCTAGACGTATTTTAGTTTTAGATACATTTCTTTTTATCCATTTTGATGACAAGTATTTTCGGATGGAGGGAGTAGAAAACAGAGTTGGTGATGATGGTGTGCGTGCCATCCTGCAATATAGGCCGTCGGATTTATATCTAACGGATAGGAAAGAAATTATGACAATTTTGTAAAAGTATACCCACACGTCTCTCCACGTTCGCAAATAAGGCCTTCCCTCGTTCAACCTTTTCTCTCACAAGATAAACTACTCATACAAATGCATCTTGATGTTCCATGCAACGCACGGGCAACTAGCTAATTTCTTTTAAAATAGTTGTTGCGATAATTGGGTTGAAATGATATATTTTATGTCTGCCCCGAATGATTTCAGATTCACTAGTAGTAAGAAAGAAAAGGTTGCCTTGTTAATTAACAGAAAACAGGGTGAAAACTATCACATGAGGCCGGTAAAAACAAGGCACACTAGGTTCAGCGTCATCGTCACTACAGCTGTGCGTGCGCGAGAAGTCTACATATCGAGGGGGCTACCGAGTGAGGCACTGAGACACAATGTTTGAGAGAGAAACCAATTGACAGATTATGATCAGATCGATTTGTCACCCTTCTGCTGTCATTGTTGGGGGGAGGGAGAGAAAGACGTATCGAGAGTGTGCGCGGTAGGCACAGAGGCACAACTAGCGTGTGTGTGTGTGTGTTTGTTTGTGTGTGTGTGTGTGTGTTTGAAAGAGGAGTAGATAGATTATTATCAAGATCGATGTGCCACCCCACTCCTTCGGTGTCGGGTAGTGTGTGTGTGTGTGTATGTTTGAGAGAGAAGCCAGTCAATAGATTAGTATCAAGATCGAGGTTTCACCCTACTCCTTCGGTGTTGGGAAGTGTGGGTGTGTGGGGGGGCAGTGACACTCACATATCTCTACTCTTATAAAAAAACAGAGTTGGTGATGATGGTGTTCCCGCCATCCTGCAATATAGGCCATTCGATTTATATTCGACGGACAGGAAGGAAACTATGGCAATTTTGCAAAAAGATACACACACCCCTCTCCGCATTTACAAATAAGGCATTCGCTCATTCATCATTTTCTCCCACAAGATAAACTTCTCATACAAATGCATCTTGATGTTCCGTGCAACGCATGGGCATCTTGCTAGTAGGGAGAAGGAGTTTGTGTGACACATATCTAGCTATATTAAGGGATAGGTAGATAGCATATGTGCGAGAGACATTATTATACTTTGAGACATTAGTGGTTGTGGGTGGGCAGAATTAAAGGGGTGGGCATGTTAGACATAGAGAGCATGTGAGTTTCTGTGTGAGAGACTTGTAGGACGGGGTAGAAAGATGAATTTAACCCTAACGGAGGGAGAGAAATACACGAAGTGCGCGTTTGTGACTCCGATGCCCACAGGGAAATGAGATATGTATGCGTGTGAGAGAGATTGCATAATTCATTCATGTATCACTATCTAGCGATCGCGGACGTGCATCGCTTGAACATAAGTCAATATCTACTTCGTATCGTGGCCAAAGGTACAATATCGATTCAACGCTATAAATATTGGACACTCACATATCACATTTTTTCTATTTAAATAAACCTTTTTAGTTGTGCATGCCAAAGTTACAATGATGTTTCTTCAAACAACCAATGTAGCTATCATGTACATGCACCATTGTTACTCTTGCATTCAGATTCATTAGTCTTGGATGATTTAAGTTTCTATTTTGAAGTAATATATGTTATATTCATATATGAATTCAACGGGTATGCAATTTATGAAATGGAGGCTATGTAATCATATGAGGTAACACTTTTAAGTAGCCTCTAAACTAACATGTCAATGCATTATGTTTGAAGTAAATAACAAATGGCACTACATTATCTATTTACACAAGAAATACATAAGCTGAGCGTTTGATCCCTTTTTTGTGAACGCGCCACTACACCCGTAAGATTGGCCGCGCCCGTTTGAACGTCCAAGTTATCGGCGCATCATCCCGAGTTATTGTCTTTTTTCTGGGGTGGACTTCACACCAGTTATTAACTGCTGACGCGTGCCCTGTGTACACAGTCTAGCATGACCTTCCCGCTAGCACGGTCCCAAATTAGTTGAAACTGGATACGAACGATCCCACGGGCGGCAAAATCTCCCGCCTCTTCTAAAATTTCCGCCACCTTAGTCTTTAGCATGCGAAATCCCCCTTTTGTCCTTAGTGCACGGAGACCAACAGTTACAATACCGCCCTCATCTACCTGATAGGTCGGGGCTGCTTTGGTAACTTCCGGTTCCCCCACTACACGGCATCCCCATTTCCTCTCCCCCTCCCGCAAAAACGACTAACTCCATAGCACCAGAGCATCTTACATCACGCCATCCGTACTTCATCGCCCTTTCTCCCCTCCCCTCTCGAAACCCTAGACTGCTCATCCACCGGCGTACCATAGCCCATTCACTACCAGCGGCGTCCACCTCACCGGATCTGCTTCTCTGGCCGCATCTACCCCTCCCACCTCCCCTAGAAACAAGTAGACTGCTCATCCACCACTGTACCAAAGCCCATTAAGTGCCGGCCTTGCCCACGGCACCGGATCTGCTTCGCCGGTACTCTCGTCAACCGTCGCACATCTGGAGTGGCTCATTCGTACTCCCCACCGGAGATGCTTCGTCCACGCCCCCCGGAGCCGCCCCACCGACGCCCCCGTCGGCAGCCTCTGATCCTCTTCGCCGACACCTTCCTCAACCCTACCGGAGCCACTTCGCCGACACCTTCCACAACCCTACCTAAGCCGCTGGTCGACACCATCGTCAACCCTACCGAAGTAGCTTCGCCTATACCATTCTCAAACCTACCGGGGCTGCTTGCCAACTCACAAGTCCACGGCCTTAGATCCGCTTCCTCGCACCCTCATCCAACCTACCGGAGAAACTTCTGACGCCCCGTCCACGGCCGCAGATCCGCATCATCTCCACCACCCTTAACCCAACCACCGGAGCAGCTTCTGACGCCCCGTCCACGGTCGCAGATCCGCATCATCGACACCATCCTTAACCCAACCACCGGAGCAGCTTCTGA
>NC_057797.1:133866961-133901564 GCF_018294505.1 Triticum aestivum | reverse complement strand
GCCCCGTCCACGGCCGCAGATCCGCATCGTTGACACCATCCTTAACCCAACCACCGGAGCAGCTTCACCTATGCCCTCGTCCACGGCCACAGATCCGCTTCGCCCAGATCGTAGTCCACCCTACCGGAGCCGCTCCACAAAAACCCTACTCGACGGTTCTAGATCTCCTTACCGAACCCCGACAGCCAGCGCAGCGTCATCGCCCCTCGACATTTCTAACCTGATTCCCACCGTCTGGAGAGATGCCAAGCACCCGCCACGGCCTAGGTACTTGTCACCTTTAAACCTGTCCAGTATCACCTGCCCGATGTACTTCAAATATACTAACCGATCGATGTTACCTGTTATGCAGCTGGCAAAAACTACAAGGACGATGTTTCTTCTGGATCTAATAGCTTGGCCAACCAAGATCCTGGACTGAGGCATTGCTATGATCTTGTAAGCGTGTCTCTCTCTCTTGTATTGTTTTGTGCCTGCCAGCGTGCTTTGCTAGGATTTTCGACCAGTAATCCCTATGTGCAGACAATGATTTCTACTACTAGCTGCT
Source organism: Triticum aestivum (assembly GCF_018294505.1). Taxonomy (NCBI): domain Eukaryota; kingdom Viridiplantae; phylum Streptophyta; class Magnoliopsida; order Poales; family Poaceae; genus Triticum; species Triticum aestivum. Next base: position 133,901,017 of record NC_057797.1, on the reverse strand, counting down.
AAATTAGATATGTAGATGTCATACATGATACTACCTCGTACCTCCATTCCTAAATATAAGTCTTTCTAGAGATTCCACTATAGGCTACATACGGAGCAAAATGAGTGAATCTACACTCGAAAATGCATCCAGATACATCTGTATGTGGTCCATACTGGAATCTCTACAAAGACATATATTTAGGAACAGGGGCAGTACATTACACAAAATCATAGGTGGCATGTAGGAATTCCAGTGCATTACATTAGGCTCCCTTAGAGTGCCTGCTAGTCCAGCATACAGAGTCATGGCTAGTTTATGGTACGCACACAATGTTAATTGGTGGTTTAAATATGCGCAAGGGATATGCAATGTTGTATCATGTAGAGATGTCTAAAATTAGCCGTGTCAACTTGCAGATAGGGTTACACAATGAAAAAGTACAAGATGTATGTGGCAATTTCATGGAACATCACAAAAAAAGGAGAGGCAGTGGTGAGCCTATACAGTGTGCTATGGTACGTCACTCCACCATTGCAATCATCGTGACATGTTATTTGTATGCCAGTTCTATTAGCCAAGTTTCTTAGGGACAGTTATTACGAGTTATCCTAAGAAAATAAGCACCTGTGAATATAAGCTCCATGTAGTAAGCCAACCGATTCTTTTCATTGCGTTTTCAACTTATCTTTGGTATGATCAGTGAAAAGTCTAGATTGCATTATATTTTTTCATTTTGCTACCCATATGGAAATTAATTTGACTGGCAAACATCACAAATTGAACCCGGTGCAGTAATTAATATGATAGGAAAACAGACCATCACTAATTGCTCAAAATGCAAATACAAAGATACCATCTACATGGCAAAATCTACTTTGGTCAGTGTTTTCCATAGAGATCCCATTGCCTAATTTAAACGAAGAACGCATGACCCACATTTAAATGAAGAACAATTATTTATTGAAATTCGATGGTCCAATTGGCTAGTTATTATCGTATAGCTGCACCACCTGAAAGCATCATATAGTAGCAGTAGCTCATAGCAACTCATCATACAGTAGTAGCAGTCTGCAATTCATCATAGACCAGCAGCAGCTCATAGAAATTCATCATATAGCAGCAGCAGGAGCAGCTCATAGCAATTCATCATATAGCAGCAGCAGGAGCAGCTCATAGCAATTCATCATATAGCAGTAGCAGGAGCAGCTTGTAGCAACTCATCATATAGTAGCAGCAGCTCATAGCAATTCATCATATAGCAGCAGCAGCTCATAGCAACTCATCATACAGCAGCAGCAGCTCATAGCAATTCATCATATAGCAGCAAGAGGAGCAGCTCATAGCAATGCATCATATAGCAGTAGCAGAAGCAGCTCATAGCAATTCATCATATAGTGGATCGGAATGAAAATTTGGCAAAAATTCAGAGGAGATCCTCACCTTGTTGGGTGAGCTCATCCTTCAACATCACCTCAAGGACATGGCCTGGGAGGAGGGGAGGGGGAATAAGGTGCCTTCTGCTGAAGTAAGGCATCAACCATAGTTGTGCAGCGCCCGCCAGAGTAGTGCGTTGGACGAACCACAGTGGAGCAGCTACTGGAAACCATGAGAATGAGGGGCGGCACCATAGGGAGGAGCAGCCAGGGAGATTTGCCCCTACACGCCGGCCATGTAGCCTAGCTGGACATAGCATCATCGAGGACCAGGCCAGATGGGACCAGTGGCGACGGCTCGCTGGAGGAACCCTAGTGCTGCAGGCAGGGGATCGAGGTAGAGGGAAAGGGGAGAGGAGATGCAAGCGGGAAGGGCAATGAATGCTTGCGTGTTTGTTTTTAGTTGAGGGTCAGGTGTAACACGGGCGTCAGCAGTTGCATTTTGAGTGTAATATAGGCAGGCAACAGAGTCATTTCACTATTCCCCTTCCCTTCATTTTTAGTGAGGTTCTACCCGAAACACCCCCCTCCAAAGCGAAATTAGTTAAGCCCAAGCCCATAACTCAAAAATGACGTCTTTAGATCTTTTATGGCTTATTTTGACAATATGGCCTGAAAAGGCAGAATCGAACTAGCCCTTAACCTGCAATTCAATTGTGCGTGCAATGATGAATCACTCCTGCCTGCTATTTGTACATTTAGGCATCATCATACATGGCATAACCTAATACATGTGCATTCCATTATAGAATCTAGAATATGCAATGTTTATGGTAGTTCATACGTTGCACATGATGTTTAAATGCCCTTAAATCTAGTCAGTCGAGTGATGGTCTTTAAGCCTCCTTCTTTGCTTCTTTTCTTGATATGTAAGATTTGCTCACACATCTGTTCAATTGCTTGTTTGCATCAGCCAGCCATACTAGGATCGTTTATTTTGATTACTTGTTGTTCTTGATCTAACACTCTAAAAGAGCTTGTCAACGATTTAAACACTAAGGGCTACTGTAGTGGGGCCTTGTCTAACTCATAGGTGACATAAAGGTTTGGCTGTACACTACAGTAGGCTCTCCAAGAGTACCTGGAGATCCAGTTCGAAGGTATGCCTAGTTTTTACATAGTGCAGACATAGTAAATGCTCATTTCATTATGTGCAAGTGCAAGAGATGCGGCATGTTTCATTATGTGGTGTTGTTTTGTTATAATCTCATTCTTTTGTGTTCACAGACTGGAAAGTATGCATATTTATCTTCCAAGGAGACGAGTAACTAGTTTGTGTCACCTTGCAGAGGGGGTGCAATGAAGATAAGATTGAGGATTTCCAAGTACAAGATGTTGGGAAGGAGTCTTGCAAGAGAAGTAGGAGCTGCGCTGAGCCTCTTCAACCTGCTAAGGTAAGTCACTGTATGCAACCCAACAGTTCAATTCCTTGTTTGTTTCAGGCATAGTTAATTTTCCCTTTTCAATTGCTTTATTTGTTCTAAGTTAATGAGATGCCCAAATAATCATGCCTGATTTTCCGTACTTGTATCACTATTAGTTGACATAATTAAAGGCCTTACCATTTAATTACTCTGTTGAAGTGTGCCTGAAGCTTTGAAGTCTATTAACCAACTATTATTGCATGAGGCTCACAATCTAGTTTATACTACGCTAATGATTGCATAGTTTTGCCTGCTGTAGTATGTTTGTATGAAACCCTCTATTGTTCATTATGCTCCCTAAGACTTTAATTGAGGCGCAGAATGGCCAACTGCTTGCTTACTTATATGCAACGTGATGTCTAAATTTGTAACTTGTCTGTGTTTTCGATTGGGCCCCAACATCATGCTCCTCTGGTGAGCTAAGAGGGATTTCTGTATGCAGGCTACACAGACTATCGTTTCTATAATTTTTAAAATATCACATGCTTGTGCTTCATGACGTGTAACATTTTTTTAAAGTGACGTGTAACATTATTGTTAGTCCTGTTTTGCCATGTAGTACTCCCTCCATTCCGAATTACTTGTTGCAGGTATGGATGTAATCTAGATACATCCATACCGGCAACAAGTAATTCAGAACGGAGGGAGTACAAAATAGTGTCTTGTTCGCTTCTCTATTGTAACTGTATTTTTTCCCTAGTCATGTGTACTTACAGAAACATTTCAGGATGAAGTGACATCAACACAAAGATCTGCGAGCAGTACGGCATGGCCGTTACCGAATGATTATGGATTGGAATTGGAATGTGCTGATGTTCTCGAGCATCAACTAGAGGTGGCAAGACAACGTGTACATGATTGTCAACGTATAATCAATAAGTTGAGACTGGAGATGCAGGTATTAGATGCAGGAGTCAAAAAAATGAAACAAGATACTGAGCTAACCATGAAGGAATTGGAGATTTTGCAGACTCAAATTTGTGCTATATGAATCTGGCCAATCCTATTTTCTAAAGAGATCATAGTTCAGATGGAGTTAAGTAGATGCGCGTCCATGATGTATGAGTTGTATTTGCCCAGTGTATGTAATTTGCTATTTGTGTATGCTTTATTATCACCTGTGCCGAACCATAATGGCCCGTGGGTATAATCGGCTGTAATTTCTTTATTGTATAGTGTAGGATTATTCGACCTTTCTATGCCTTGATCTCTTTGTTTGTATAGTGTATGCTTTTTAGAGGTGATAGTATTGAGTAGGATAATTCTTTGAATATGCTATATCATTCAAACGGGGGCCAACTCGCCCGACCATGGCCCTTCACGGGCCGTCGGATCCATGGACCTTCTACATCTCGTAGGATCCATTGGCCTTCTACGTCTCGTAGTATCCATGGGCCTTCTACATCTCATAGGATCCATGGGCCGCCGTCTCATTTATGGGCCTTGTATGGGCCTTTAATGGGCCATAGACGGGACTTTAATGGAAATCGTACGTTTTATGGGCTGACCATAATGGGTCGTTAATAGGCTGTATTTGGTGATGCTAGGAAAATGGCCCAACAGACTAACGGTCCACAAATGGGCCGACTGTAACGACGGGCTGAATTTGGCCCACAAGCAGAAAATGACAGTAATGGGCCGTAAGTAACCGAATGCTGCAAATGAGCCCAAGAATAAATGGGCCCTCAGAAGGCCGAAAGTTAACTTAGGCTAGAAATGGCCCAATCGAATAACGGGCCGTTAATGGGTATAAAGTGATACACTGTGCATTACGGGCCAGTTTCACCACGGGTCGTTAATGGGTGTAAAGTAATACACTGTTCATTACAGGCCAGTTTCAGCACGGGCCGCTAATGGGCCAAGAGTTACAAAGGGCCTCATATGGGCCGAAAGACGTCATGGGCTATACATGGGCCAGAAGTGAAAACGGGCTGGAATCATATTGGATGGTCTAGATGACGCTACTGGGCCTAATTCGGAGAGGGCGTAACGGGCCTTGGGTTAGCGGGCTGTAAATGGGCTATATGCGAACAGGACGTTAACAGGCTTTCCATGGGTCGGCCCATCAGCTTTTAACCAAGTCAAACGGGCCGGCCTTTTCACAGGAATGGGCCACTGTTAGGCCGTGCGACGTGTCGACGTATCATAGGCGCCTTTTGTCCAGTGAGCGGATGACATCTGTCCCAACGATGAGCCGACATGTGTTTCCTCTAGCCAATGATGATTTTACACGTGGAAAATCCCCATTGGTCGGGGCTGTTAACGGGTTATCGGATCCAAAACCCGACCCGATAGCTTAACGGTGTTCGGTTATGGTGGATGCCACGTGTCGGTCACCCTTGACGAAAGCACTTCTGTGACGCGCGATTTATTGTCATGGAAGTGGACACTTCCGTGATGATAATTTTGGTAATGTCATGGAACACTTCTACGAAAGCACAGGTATGACTATCTTGATTCTGTCATAAATTTGTCATGGATGTACATGCATGACAAAAAACGCGACCTACTGTGACAAACACGTATCATCACGGAAGTGTATTTTTTGTAGTGAGGGTCGGCCAGAGGTGGCGCCCCCCCTTGCCCAATCCAAATTGGACAAGGGGAGGGGGCGGCGGCCCCCTCCTTCCTTCTCTTCTCTCCTCTTTCCCTTCTTCTCCTACTTGGACTAGGAAAGGGGGGTACCAAATCCTACTTGGACTAGGAGTCGAAGTAGGACTCCCCCCATGGCGTGCCCCCTCCTAGGGCCGGCCACCTCTCCTCCCCCTTTATATACGTGGGAGGGGGGCACCCCAAAGACACACCAAAGTTTCTCTTAACCACGTGCGGTGCCCCCCTCCACAGTTTCACACCTCGGTCATATCGTCGTAGTGCTTAGGCGAAGCCTTGTACCGGCAAACTTCATCATCACCGTCACCAAGCCGTCGTGCTGACGGAACTCTCCCTCGGCCTCAACTAGATCAAGAGTTCGAGGGACGTCACCGAGCTGAATGTGTGCTGATCGCTGAGGTGTCATACATTCGGTACTTGGATCGGTTGGATCGCGAAGATGTTCGACTACATCAACCGCATTATTAAACTCTTCCGCTTTCGGTCTACAAGGGTACTAGTGTAGCGATCCGACCTCAAACGGTCAAATCTCTGTGCATAAGTATCATCCCTGGATCGGTAATGCTGACACACACACAATACTTGAAGGATTTATAACAGAGTAGCAATCACACACTTATTACATCAAATGTCTCTACAGAGAACTTATTACAATAAATATGGCTTAAGGCCATCTAAATAAGATAACAGCAGAAGGATTGGAAGATAAAGTGAGTCCATCAACTCCAACGGCATAGCTTAGTGCACGACAAACGACCTAGTGCACCTTACTCTTCGTTTGAAAAGTTTGCAACATGATATGTTGCAGCCCGTAAATAGGTGAGCACATGGAATATGCGGGCTAGATAACACAGTAGAGCAAATGAACAAGTAAATGCTATCACTACATTCATATATGGCTGGTGGAGGCTCTATGGTTATAAGGTTTTTGCAAAAAGCCAATTTTTTCCTACAACAAAGGAATATATTTTATTTGACTATCATGGTAGTTGAAAAACATTAAGAATGGTAAAACCCCATCTCAATCCCAATTAAAAGTAATTAACATACCAACAAATTAACTTAGAGTGATGAGATCCACATGATAATTCAAGAACCAGATACTCAAGATGTCCATAACCGGGGACACAGCTAATCATGATTAGTTTGTACACTCTGCAGAGGTTTGCGCACTTTTCCCCAGAAGACTCGATCTCCTCCGTTGTATTTCTCGCACTACGTGATGTTTGAGAAACGGATGATCAAGACACAGTATTTCCGAAGAGGTCCCCTTAACCGATAGATAGGCCGGTACACCTACAATCCCCTACATCTGCTAGCCCATCATAGAAAGGTTTCCCACTACTTACTCAACTATGCCAGAGCCCATAATTGCTTGTGGCTGCACACGGAAGTTTCCAGCATGAATAATCTTATGATCCTTTTGAGCCAGGGTGGCGAACCAAAAAGGACAGCACTGGTATATCCCCAGGTGCCCGCAAGCAATCCACCCAGATGTGTGTTTATGTAGCCACATTAAGTAAACCATCAATTAATAATCTCACATCTGTCATGGGTACACTCAAACCCAATCCACGTCTATGAGCATAGCATGGTAGTATAAGCATAACGTAGAAGTAACTCCCAAGGGTTTGACAATAAAAAGGGTAATAGGTTCTACCTCATCATCTACTTCCCAAACCCACAAGTTATGAGATCCTACTCATGCAATGTTTGAGGGCTGAAAATAATGCATAAAAACTGGGTAAAAGGGATATGATCAAAGTGTTACTTGCCTTGCTGATGATCCGCAAAACCTAGTGACTCTTAGTAGCACGCTGCGCACTCCAGGAATTCTAGCGCAAATAAACAATAGCATACATAAGCACTCAAGCATATATGCACGGGTAAATCTCGAATCTGAAAACTCAACTGAAGAGACTCAATCTGCAAAAAGAATCAATCGAATCGGAGCTACGAAACTGAAACTACGGTCAAAAGAACTTCAAAAACAAATCTTCTTGAAACCAAATTTTAAATTTCCAAAACCTTGTTCAAGTTATTTAAACAGAAAGAGGGTTTCGAGACGATGATTTTGGCGTTGGTTTCACTAGATTTGGGCAAACGGTTAAGAAACGGCGAGGGTTTGAAGATCAGGGGCTAATCTGCGATAAAAATAATCATGGATAGGTCCCTGGGCGAATATAAAATAAAAAGAAAAGACTAACGAACGAACGTATGCTATCAGAACCTAAATGGCGAAAAGCGTTCGTTAAAACGAATGAACGTCTCCTAAATAACTAAACCGAGAAAACCGAACCAATAAAATAAAAACGCATCTAGGGTTTCTAAAAAACGGATCGATTTTTATTACCTAAACCAAAAAAACGACGGCTTGGATCCTGCGAACGGCGGCGACGGCTCCTGCGTGTGCTTCGGTGGCGGGCGGCGAGCGACGGTGCAGCGCGGGCGGCGGCGCCTTGCGGCGTGGGCGGCGGAGCTCGGCGGTGGGGTGTGGCGATGGAGCGAGATGAGGTGAGGAGGGGCGGCAGCGGCAGGGTTAAATAGGAGGGGGGTTCGGCGGCTTGGGGAAGGGGTCGAGGAGGAGGATTCCTCCTCGGACTCACGGCGGCGGCGGCGATGTTCGCCGGCCGGACTCGGTCAGGGTGAGGCGGTGCGGCGGCTAGGCCGTGGCCTGGCGCTAGCTGGGCCGGCGCAGTTCGGCCGCGAACTCTTTTTTTTAAACAAATTTCATCGGAAAAAATCCTAATAAATAAAATAAAAATCTAAAAATGCCAAAACAAAATTTCACCGTCTAAATAAAATACATAGAACATGATGAACATTTTCTTGGCCTAACATGCAATTTTAAAAATATGCACATTTTTCTAATTCAAATAAAATTGCAATGAAATCCAAATAAAAAATTATTTATTTTAGTTTAATATTTTTCCTCTAATATTTCATTCATTTTGGAAAAGTCATATTATCTCCTCTCATATATTTTAATATGAAATATTTTCAGTGAGAAAAATAATTAAAACCAAAATGGTCCTTGTTTCGATATTTGAGAAAAAAATCAAATATGAAAATGATGAAATCCCCAACTCTCTCCATGGGTCCTTGAGTTGCTTAGAATTTCGAGGATCGTGAAATGAAATGGAATAAAATATGATATGCATGATTGACCTATGTATAACATTCCAAATTGAATATTTGGGATGTTACAAACCTACCCCCCCTTAAGATGAATCTCGCACTCGAGATTCGGGTTGGCTAGAAAATAGGTGTGGGTGGTCCTTCCATAGATCATCCTCACGTTCCCAGGTGGCTTCATCCTCGATATGGTGGCTCAACTGAACTTTGCAAAACTTGATAACCTTACTGTGTAACTGGGCTGGCAAACTCAAGAATCTTAACTGGTTTCTCCTCATAGGTCAGATCACTGTCCAACTGAATTGCTTCCAGGGGCACTGTATCTCTCAGAGGAATATCGGCCATCTCCGCATGGCACTTCTTTAACTGGGAAACGTGAAACACATCATGAACTCCTCACAGTCCTTCGGGTAACTCCAGTTTGTAGGCAACTTCTCCCATATGTTCCAACACTTGGTATGGTCCTACGAATCTTGGGGCTAGCTTCCCCTTAACTCCAAAACATTTAACTCCTCGCAGGGGTGACACCCAAAGATATGCTCTGTCTCCGATTTCGTAGACTACCTCCTTGTGTTTTGAGTCTGCATAACTTTTCTGCCTGGACTGAGCTACCTTTAGTCTGTCTCGAATCAACTTAACCTTCTCTTCTAACTCTTTGATCAAATCCGGTCCAAACAATTGGTGGTCTCCAAGTTCATCCCACATCAATGGTATCCTACACCTTCTTCCATACAAAGCTTCGAAAGGAGCCATCTTTAGACTAGCTTGATAATTGTTGTTGTAAGAAAACTCTACGTAGGGCAAATTATCATCCCAACTAGATCCATAATCGGGCGCACAAGCTCTCAACATGTCCTCCAGAATCTGATTGACTCTCTTGGTCTGTCATTCTGTCTGTGGATGAAAAGTTGTACTGAACTCTAGCCTAGTGCCTAGAGTCTGGTGCAGCTGGTGCCAAAACTTTGAAGTAAACTATGTTCCTCTATCTGATACAATAGTCCTCGGAACTCCATGCAGACATATGATCCTAGTCATGTATATCTTGGCCAACTTCGCACGGGTATAGGTGGTTTTCACGGGGATAAAGTGAGCCACTTTGGTCAAGCGATCCACTACTACCCAAATAGAATCATATCCCAATCGGGGTTCTGGGTAATCCGGTGATGAAATCCATGCCAAGCTTATCCCACTTCCATTCGGGTATCGGCATAGGCTGCAGTAATCCTTCTGGCTTCTGATGTTCTGCCTTCACTCTCTGACATACATCACATACGGCTACATACTCGGCAATGTCCTTCTTCATACCCGTCCACCAGAAACGCTCCTTTAAATCCAAATACATCTTGGTGTTTCCGGGGTGTATCGAGTATGGCGAGTCATGAGCTTCCTGGAGTATTAACTTCCTGATCTCTGCATTATTGGGCACATATACACGGTCCTCAAACCACAAGGTGTCGTGCTCGTCCTCACGAAAACCATTGGCATTTCCTTTGCTCATCTTCTCCTTTATCTCAGCAATTTTCTTATCATCCTTCTGAGCTTCTCGAATTTTTCCCAGTAATGTCGACTGAATTTCCAATGCTGCAACAAAACCTCTAGGGACTATCTCCAAACGTAGCTCCCTGAGATCTTCAGCTAACTCTGTTGGCAATCCTCCTCTTATGAGGGTATTGGCATAAATCTTCCAGCTCAAAGCGTCTGCTACAACATTGGCCTTGCCTGGATGATAGTGCAACTTCATATCGTAATCCTTTATAATCTCCAACCATCTCCTTTGCCTGAGATTCAACTCCTTCTGTGTGAAAATATACTTCAAACTCTTATGACCCGTGTACACATCACAATGGTTTCCAGTAAGGAAATGTCTCCAGGTTTTGAGTGCATGCACTACGGCTGCTAACTCCAAATCATGCGTGGCATAATTCAATTCATGCGGTCGAAGCTTTCATGAGGCATATTAAACAACTCTTATGTCTTGCATAAGCACACCTCCAAGTCTGTCGGAGTAATGGGCCACGGGTAGGCCAACCCGAACCCCATAACCTTTCAGGACATCGGGGCGGGCTGCGCCCCTCAAGACCACGGGGCGAAGAGCCGCCTCCTGGGGAGTCTCCAGCAGGCGGCCGACTACCCGCTCACGGCCGAGTCCCAGGGGCGACTTCTAGAGAAGACGGCTTTGGGGAGTCGGCCGGCGACTCCAACAAACTGTGACCTCATCGAAGGGGACGGGCAGGGGCATGGCTACAATGAAGCCCACTCCCCGCCCCTTACCAAGGGCAGGCATGGCTACAGCATGCCATACTTGGGAAGATCTCCCTACGGCGTGGCACTGTTGCCCGGCCGGCCCTGACATCAGCACCACTGTAGCAGGTCTTGCACCCATGACGGCTCGTCTGTACGGCCTGGAGGCAGTGGGGCCCACCAGTCAGCAAGACCTCGGGAGACGGCGGGAGAACCGCCAGTCGGACCCGTCGGGAGTCGGCCCGGGGGAGTCGGCCGAGCCCTCCCCCGGGGCCCACGCGCCATTAATCAAGAGGAGATGGGGAGTGGCCACAGTGATCGCCCGCCAGGCGGGGGGGCTGTTGCCACGACCCCATGACCAAGCTTGCATCATCAGGAGCACGACTGCGGTGATCAGCAGCCGGCAAGGCCCGCCCGCGGCGGACGCGGCCTAAAGGCTCCATACCAGACCAGTCGGCGGGCCCCAGCAGTCGGCAGAGAAGTCGGAGGTCGAAGGCACTGACGGCTGGGCCCGCGCCCAGTCGAATTACCATTGTACCCCTGGGGGGTAGGCCTATATAAACCCCCCGGGCACCCATGAAAAGGGTTGGATCCCAGTAGTTCTATACCATACCAAATAGAAGGAAAGAGCTAGCCTTGCCCTCTGCTACCACCAGACACAGCTCAAGGAGCAACCGTGTAAACACTTGACCATAGTGATCATGCGGAGACCCCGCAGAGCAGCAATAGGGGTATTATCTCCCCGGAGAGCCTCGAAGCTGGGTAAGATTCACCGGCGTGCATGTCTTCGCCTCATCCCGTTTCCAGGCACCGACGACGTTCTACTCGCCCCCACCATGATAAGCCATCCATTGGCATATGTCGCACCAAACCCCCAACATTTGGCGCCCATCATGGGGCCTGGTGCACCGCCGTCCAGAGATCTGTTCTGGAAGGGAACCCTTTTCCTCCCTGTCGAGCGCAGCCAGCCAGGCATGCCAGACGAAGTTTGCGTCGACACGCTGTGCGGCGTTGAGATCGCCTGCGCGGCCAGCTCCTTGGCTGAACTTGTTGGCGAGGTCCGCCTCTCCGACGAACCTACGTCTTACGGAGGCGCAGGCGGCCCCGAAAACCTCCTCGCGGGCCTCCTCGATCAACTCCATGTTTCCGGCGAGCTTGCCGTAGACTTGGAGTCCGTAGGCTCCACCGACCCAATGTTGGTCGACTCCGACACCGCGTCGGTCGATGCGTTCCCCACCAACGTGGTGGTCTACGACGAACCTCTCCCCCACGTGGAGAGCGATGGAAGCACCGTCACTGAGGTGCTGGTCATCAGTCATGACGAGTTCCCTGGTGGAGGGGCGCCCGACTCACTCGGCGTGGCGCTACAAGACCTAGCTGCGCCCATTCCGGAAGATGCTGACGTAGAGACGTTCGAAGCGCACCGCCTTCAGCTTGTTGAAGGTGCGAAGAAGCTGGCCAGCATGAGACACTTGTCAGAAGCTTCCCAGCGGGAGATGGATCGCGCTGTTGGTGGTTCGCCGGCCCTGGCAGGGCCCAGCCGCCTTGCGCGGTTCAGCAGCGCGGCGTAGCCATCGCCAGCCTATTTGGGGCTAGCCGCCCCGTGTATGCCACGCCAGCGGAGAACATCCGAGCCGCCGAGGCAGCAGCGGATGAGCTGGACAATTTCGAGGGCGAAGAGCACCGCCTCATGATGGAGCGAGTCTAGCGGCTCCTCGACGCGACCGCCGCGTTGAACAAGGCCGGCTGCCGCACGGAGGCGCCGCAGCGGCTGAACGACGACCCGCACCGAGATCAAGGCGCGACGTCTCAGACGCTGACTGGCGGTGCCCGAGGAAGAAAGGATAAGGAGCCGGCTGTCGGCCACAGTCAGACTCGGATTACCATAGAGCGCGACCGAGACGGCCGCCCGAGAGCAGTGGAACAACGGGACGACTGTCCGCCTCCCCCTTCCCGCAAGGAGGGGCGAGTCTCCCCGCCGCTTGTTGACCATCCGACTCTCGGTGACCGCCTTGGCCGCCGAGAGGGAGTTGGAGAGAATGACGCCCGCCACCGGATCGACCGACTTCACTGGTCCTTGGCGCTGGAAGAAGAAGACGAGCTGGGTCCGCCTTGTTTCGGGCCCCACATTCGGGACGAGCCCTTTCCCAGAGGGTTCACGCTCGCAAAAGACATGCCCAAGTATACCGGCTCCGTGAAGCCGGAAGACTGGCTAGTCGACTACTCCACAGCTGTCAGCATAGCAAACGGCAACAAGCGTGTCGCCGTAAAGTATGTTACGCTCATGCTCCAGGGCACAGCTCGGACATGGCTGAACAGCCTAAAGCCCCGCAGCATCAATAGCTGGGTCGACTTCACTTAAGCATTCATCCGCAATTTCACCAGCACGTACAAGCGTCCTCCCAAGCCTCGTCAGCTCTCCTTGTGCGTGCAAGGTCCTGACGAGTCAACTCGCGACTACCTCACGCGTTGGGCTGAGCTCCGGAACTCCTGCGAGGGCATGCACGAAGTGCAGGCCATCGAGTACTTCATAGCCGGGTGCCGAGAAGGCACCCTCCTCAAGCACAAGCTCCCCTGTGACGAGCTAGAAACCCTCAACGAGCTGCTGATCATAGCAGACAAGTACGCTACGGCCGACTCCTCCATCAAGACAGAAATTCAAATCAGCATGACTGGCAAAGTAGCTCCTCAGGCTCCAAGAACTCCGGCGGCAGATGCCGGCCGGCGACAACAGCAGGGCGACAACAAGCGCAAGGCCCCGCAGCCAGCTTCCAGCAGCCGGCAGGTCGCGACCGTTGAAGCCCAGCAGCCAGAAGAGCAGCCTCCGCCCAAGCGACAGAAAGGCGGCAAGCCGAACTGGTTGCCGGCTTCTCCTACGAGCAGAACTTGGATGGACCTTGCAAGTTCCACAGCGGTGCGAAGCCGTCGAATCACACCACCCGGAAGTACCACTGGCTCACCAGGATCGCCAAGGGAGACGGCCTCCTGCCGCCCCCGCCTGCTGGGCAGCCGCCTTCGCCTCCACCCTAGCAGCCGGCAGTCAGGCCAGTCGGCGCAGTACAAGACGAGTACCCTGAAGAGCATGGAGCCTATGTGGTGTTCACCAGTGTGGCTGATGATCGACGTAGCAGGCGGCTGCAGCGACAAGAGGTGAACGAAGTAGCCTCAGAGACACCAGAGTTCATGCACTGGTCTGAGAGGCCCATCAGCTGGAGCAGGGCTGACCACCCAGAAGTGATGCCGAGTCCGGGCTCCTAGGCCTTGGTCCTGGATGCCACCTTTGCAACGGACAAACGGGCCGCGCGTTTATCGCGAGTTCTGATAGATGGGGGCAGCAGCATCAATATCCTGTACAAGGACACCATGGAGAAGTTAGGAATCAAGCAGAGACAGCTTCAGAACAGCCGGACTGTGTTCCACGGCATTGTTCCTGGGCTTTCCTGCTCACCAATCGGCAAGATCTGGATTGACGTCCTCTTTGGGGACAAAGATCACTTCCGAAGAGAGTCTATTTGGTTTGAGGTAGTGGACCTTGAGAGCCCATACCATGCGCTACTTGGCCGGCCCGCCTTGGCCAAGTTCATGGCGGTCCCCCACTACGCCTACCTCAAGATGAAGATGCCAAGTTCCAGGGGAATTCTGACTATGGCGGGCGACTATCGGAAGTCGTCCGCCTGCGCGGCCGAGAGCAGTCGGCTGGCTGAGTCCTTGGTGATTGCAGCTGAGAAGCGACTCCTTGAGCGAGTTGTGGCGATGGCCAGCAAGCAGCCGGAGATATCGCCCGACCCACAGGAGTCAGAAGCCGAAGATTCGTTCAAGCCGGCCAAAGAGACAAAGAAGATACCCTTGGATCCGGAGCACCCAGAGAGGTACGCCGTCGTAGGTGCAAACCTCGATAGCAAATAGGAAGGCGAGCTTGTCAATTTCCTCCGTGAGAATTGGGACATCTTCGCATGGTCTCCCAAGGACATGCCAGGTGTACCGACGGATTTCGCCGAGCACAAGTTACACGTCCGATCTGATGCAAAGCCGGTCAGGCAGCCCCTCTGCCGCTTATCAGAAGAGAAGAGGAGAGTTGTCGGAGAAGAGATAGCCCGACTCCTAGCAGCCGGCTTCATTATGGAAGTTTTATTCCCAGAGTGGCTGGCAAATCCGGTCCTGGTGCTAAAGAAGAACAAGCAATGGCGAATGTGTATTGACTACACGAGCCTCAACAAGGCCTGCCCCAAGGACCCATTTGCTCTACCAAGAATTGACCAGGTGATAGACTCCACAGCCGGATGCGAGTTGTTGAGCTTCTTGGATGCATACTTAGGATATCGCCAGATCAAGCTGAATCCGGCTGACAGATTGAAGACCGCCTTCATCACGCTGTTTGGAGCATTCTGCTACCTCACCATGACGTTCGGCTTAAGGAATGCCAGCGCCACCTTTCAGCGTTGCATGCAGAAGTGCCTCCTCAAGCAGCTCGGCAGGAACGCCCACGTTTACGTGGACGACGTGGTGGTGAAGACGGAAAAGCAAGGAACACTGCTGGAAGACCTCAAGGAGACCTTTGAGAACCTGCGCCGGTTCCAGATCAAGCTCAACCCCAAGAAGTGTGTCTTCGGAGTACCAGCCGGCCAGCTGCTAGGTTTCCTGGTCTCTGAACGCGGCATAGAATGCAACCCAGTAAAAATCAAGGCCATCGAGAGAATGGAGGTACCCAGCCGACTGCTGGATGTGTAGAAGTTCACCGGCTGCTTGGCATCCATCAGCCGATTCATCAGTCAGGTGGGCGAGAAAGCTCTCCCCTTATACCAACTCATGAAGAATACCACTTTTTTTGAGTGGAACCATAAGGCGGACGAAGCTTCCACCAGTTGAAGAAGATGCTGACTACTCCACCCGTCCTGGCGGCTCCGACTCCCAAGAAACCTATGCTCTTGTACATCGCCGCCACCAGCCGAGTAGTCAGCACAGTCATTGTAGTAGAGCGCAAGGAGGAAGGCAAGGAGCTACCTGTCCAGAGACAAGTATATTATCTGAGCGAGGTACTGTCGACCTCAAAGCAGAACTACCCCCACTACCAGAAGATGTGCTATGGCGTGCACTTTGCTGCCAAGAAATTGAAGCCTTACTTTCAAGAGCATCCAATCACAGTGGTCTGCACGGCTCCACTTGCCGAGATCATCGGTAGTAGAGATGCCTCTGGTCGAGTGGCCAAGTGGTCCATAGAGCTGGCTCCTTACACCATCTACTACCAGCCCCGCATCGCTATCAAATCACAAGCACTGGCTGACTTCCTCGTCGACTGGGACGACACCCAGTACCTTCCTCCAGCGCCTGACCCCACCCATTGGCGGATGCACTTCGACGGCACCAAAATGCGCACCGGCTTGGGAGCCGGCGTCGTCCTCACCTCTCCCAAAGGCGACAAGCTCAAATATGCATTGCAAATCCATTTTGCCGCCTCCAACAACGTGGCCAAGTACGAGGCGCTCATTCATGGGCTCCGGCTTGCCAAAGAACTTGGCATCCGCCGGATCTTGTGTTATTGCGACTCGGACTTAGTGGTAGCAGTCATCTGGCGACTGGGACGCGAAAGACGCAAACAGGGCGAGCTACCGTTTCCTCGTGCAGCAACTCAGCGAGTATTTCGAAGGGTGCGAGTTCCTCCATGTGCCAAGAAACGAAAACGACCAAGCAGATGCCTTGGCACGAATCGGCTCTACCCGCCAAGCAATACCATCTGGCGTCGCCCTTCAACGCCTCCTCAAGCCGTCTGTCAAGCCTTCACCAGAATCCGACTCCATTTTTGTGCCAGCTCCTCCCGAAGACGGCGGATCTGACTCCAGAGCTCCGGCAGCCGGAACGGGAATTTGGTGGGCGACTCCAAAGTTGCCACAGTCGAGCCCGGCCCGGGGACTGCGGTGACGGACTCGAAGATTCCAGAACTCGGCCCAAGGACCGCGCTAGTCGGCCTGGGGACTTCATCAGCCCAGCAAGCGGCTGTCGACTCCAGCCTGCCGCCTCCCAGCCCAGCCGCCCTCGTCCAAGTCGCAGTTCTGGTAGTCGAAGAAATAGCAGCACCCTCATGGGCCCAGCCCATCCTTAAATTCCTGGTGAACAAAGAGCTACCAACTGATGAGACCTCAGCTCGGCAAGTACAACGTCGGGCGGCAGCCTATACCATAATCAACAAAGAGCTGGTCAGGCGCAGCATCACTGGTGTCTACCAGCGCTACGTAGAGCCAGAGCAAGGCCAGGCGATCCTCAAAGACATCCATCAAGGCGAATGCAGCCACCATGCGGCTTCAAGAGCACTCGTCGCCAAAGCTTTTCGGCACGGTTTCTTTTGGCCGACTGCCTTGGAAGAGGCCAAGGAGTTGGTCCAAAAATGCAAAGGGTGCCAGAAGTTCAGCTCCAAGCCGCACCAGTCGGCTTCCACGCTCAAGACCATCCCCATCGCTTGGCCTTTCGCAGTTTGGGGTCTAGACATGGTGGGACCATTCAAGACAGCACGGGGTGGTCTAACTCACCTACTTGTTGCAGTGGACAAGTTCACCAAGTGGGTGGAAGTGAAGCCAATTAAGAAACTGAACGTCCGACTGTCGTGACCTTCATCACCGATATCACAATTCGGTACGGCATACCACACAGCATCATCACCGACAACGGCACAAATTTTGCCAAAGGCGCCTTGGACCGTTTCTGTGCAACATAGGGCATCCGACTGGACCTAGCGTCCGTCGCCCACCTGCAGTCAAACGGCCAAGTGGAGCGAGCAAACGGCCTCATCCTGTCCGGCATCAAGCCTCGGTTGATCGAGCCTTTGGAGCGCTCGGCTGGCTGCTGGCTCAACGAGCTGCCAGCCATCCTCTGGAGTCTGCGCATGACTCCAAACAAGTCATCGGCTTCACGCCCTTCTTCCTTGTCTACGGTGCCGAAGCCGTCATCCCAATGGACATAGAGTTCGACTCCCCACGAGTCACCATGTACACCAAGGAGGAAGCAAAAGAAGCACGACAAGACAGCGTCGATTTACTGGAAGAGGGCCGGCTGTTGGCGCTCAGCCGGTCCAGCATCTACCAGCAGAGCCTTCGCCGGTACCACAACAAGAAGGTCAGGCCAAGATCTTTCCAAGAAGGCGACCTTGTGCTCCGGCTGATCCAGCGAATAGCCGGTCAGCACAAGCTGTCGCCTCCTTGGGAAGGCCCTTTCATCATCAGCAAAGTACTAGGCAACGATTCCTACTACCTGATCAACGCTCAGAAGCCCCGAGCATGCAAGAGGGACGACTCCGGCAAGGAGTCAGAGCGGCCATGGAATGCAAATCTTCTCTGAAGATTTTATAGTTGATGCAGTATGTACCATGCTACCTTTTGTATTAAACTACCAAGACTTCGGGCCCCCTGAGATGAGCTCGGGGACTGCCTTCTTTTGTCTGCATGATAAAAATTATGCCTACAAGTATGTTACTCTTTGTCATGCCGCTTGGCACCGGGCTCGACAAGTCAGCCCGGGGACTTGCCACCTTGCACTATGAATGCTTCCTGTAGTCGGACAAGTAGTGTGTAACACATAAGCCGTCTTCTGTCAGAAGCCGCAACTCGCAGAGCGACTGTATGGTGGGCAGAGGTAAGGTAGAATGGGTGCTCGCATGAAAAATGGCTAAGGACTCAAAGCATAAAACATAGCTCAAGACGGCTTCCATCCTTTCTTGCAAACCGACTCTCAGACAGTCGGATTGTCGTTTTCTATCCAACTTGCTCAAACAATCTTGAAATCGGCTAAGTACTTGCTTTCCCAAAGTAGCCCAGCACTTGATCCAGCGACAGTCCGCAGAGCGGCTGTCCGATTGGCAAGGCAGGCAACTAAGAGAAAGCGGCAAAGGAAAACAGCCAAAAGAACAATGAGCAAGAAAAGATAGATACATATATATAACATAGGCCCTTGGCCGAATTGTCGAGTAGAGGTTCAAAATACACCCTGCTGGTGGAATTGTGCGAATTAACAAGTTCTTCAAAAGACTACTAAAGCAGATAAAACAAAAGACACAGCGGCAGCTCAGGAGGCGGCAGACGGATTCGGGGGGTCGGAGGAGGCACCAACGTCAGGCGTCGGGGCGGTCGGCCGGCTAGTCTCGGCTTGATCGCCTCCGGCGGCAGTCGGGCCGATCGCACGCGGCTCGTTGCTGGAGGCGCAGTCGGGCTGAGGCTGGCCGTCTGCTCCGTCTTCTGGTGCCTCCGCCTCGCCCTCATCCGCCGCCTCGTCCTCCTCCTCGACGCTGGAGCCAATCACCTCCGCCGAGTCTTCGTCGTAGTCTGGGTTCATCCCAAACCACTCCGGCGGTACCTCCTCGCCGTCTTTAGACCGCTCGGGGATGAAGATGCTCGTGTCGGTGTACTCGGCGATCGCCGCAGCACGCTTGACGAGGGCATCTTCCGTAGCCGCGAGCTCCGGCTGGGCCTCCGACCGAAGCGTGGCCAACCGGTCTAGATCCAGCCCCGGGTACCACGCCTTGACGAACTCCAAGGCACGGCGCACTCCAGCCCGGGCCGAAGAGCCCTTCCAGGCCTCGAGGCGACCAGCCGCGACCTCCAACCAATTGGCCATCAGGCTGGGGGTGCACGAAGCCTGCATATCCGGCCAAAGGGCGGAAATCGCCTGGGCACCGACACGCTGAAGCCGGCGCAGCATCCGGTGAGCTGGCCGAAGGCGAGCCTCGATGCTCAAGATGTGCTCATCAAGAGTTCGGGGGGCATCGGCGGCGATCTCCACGCTCTCCGCTCTCCGACTTTCACGATCGGCCTCGATGGCTTGGATAATGGCCTGCGACTGCCTAGGGAAGAAGTCTGCAAAAGACACGAAGAAATGAAGAAGCAAGTCAAAAACCACGAGTCGGCACGATCTAAGTCGGCAGCTCGAAGAAAGAAAATAAAGAGACTCACCATCGACGATGTCTTCAATCTCGTGGAAGCCGGAGGACAGCTGCGCCTCCTTGTCAGACCAGGAGGAGCGCTCGCTCGCGAACTTGGCCAAGAGGGCAGTTTCCGTCTCCTCTGCCTCCCTCTGCGACTTCGCAAGCAGCTCCTTCTACTCTGCCAGCTGAGTGGCTAGCAGATCGCGCTCTGTGGCGAGCCTGCTGCACTCCTCCCCTTTGGCGAGCAGGGCGGAGTTGGCTTCTCTCAGCTGCTGTTGAAGAGCAGCATTGGCTCCTGAAGGAAAGGAAGAAAGACAACAGTCGTCAATAAAGTAGGTCACCGGGGAGATCCGGCCCTACTGCTCAGCAGTCAGCCCGAATCTTGGGGACTACAGCCCGCGGGTGCGCTAGCGCGCCCTCGTAGAGAAGGAAAAAGAGGGAAGGACTTACTCCGGCTCTCCGCCAAGTTGGCGCTCCGCTTGCCCAGCTCTTCAACATTACGGTTGAAGGCAGTGACGCGGAGGTTGTGGTAATCCTGCAACAAGCATTTCAGACAAAGTTAGTACCCCAGAAGTTCATCAATTGGAGTTCCGGGCCGCCTGCTCAGCAGCCGGCCCGAAACTCGGGGACTACACCCAGTGGGTGCGCTGGCGCGCCCCCACAGAGAGGAACAAGAAAAAACATACCCAGACGGCTGCCCGCGACGCTAGGAACGCCTTGGTGCAACTCTGGAGGGCATCACCCTCAGTGTGGAGCTTCTCCTGGACGTCCAGGAGCGCCTAGTTCAGCGGCCCTGTGCTGCCTCCTTGCACCCACCCAACAGGTGCGGCGCTTGTCGCTTCGGCGTCTGGAGCCGCCGAGCCGGCGGTGCCGGCTTCCAGGGGTGGGGTGCCGAAGTCGCCTTCTCCAGACGACGGCGCGCTGGCGAGCTGACCTGGAGGAGCAGCCTCGCCACAGCCTCGTCTTCGGTCGGCGGCACCGGAGGGTCCGCTGGCTGCTCGCCTTGCACGCCTTCAGACGGTGGCGGAGGTGGCGGCGGAATGTTCGCGCCCGGAGTAGAGGGCTCGTCGCCTTCCCTCTCCTCGACGAGGTTCTCCCTGCCGGCTTCTCCAGTCTGCCCCGTGAACTCCGGGGGCGGCGGCGCAGAGTTTAGTGGGGTAACAAGCAAGGCCGACTGGTAGCGTGCGGCTTCCTCAGCCTGCTGCTTCGCCGCGGCAGCGGCTTCGGCCTCCGCTAGTTTTTTTAGCGGAAGCCTCCGCCCTGTCGGCCTCCGCCTTCTCCAGGTAGAGGGCTTCTTCTTCGTTGCGCTTCTCCTGCGCGTTCCGCTCTGTCGCCTCCCGGAGGTCGGCAGCGGGGTCTATCCGCCGAGTGGTGGCGGGCATCTCCACTGACCCTATGACGGAGGCAGCGGTGACCCGCTCAAGAGAGAGGGGAGCCCTGAAGAAAGAGGGGCGAATAGAGACTCAGACAAAACACGAAGAAAGAATAAACTTTGAAGACAGAATACTTACGTAGAGACCAACGGCGGCTTCTTCACTTCCTTACGGAAGCGAATGGCCTTCGCGGCTGCCTCGTCCCGCCGGGTCGCCGCAGCCGAGCCCTTGGGCTTCTTCGGCCGGCTGCCGAACAAAGTCGGCGCAGCCCGGCGCTTCTTCCCGCCGTCTGGAGCGCCCGACGCGGCAGAAGAGCCCGCGCCTAGCTGGCTGGCTCCTGGCCGATGGCGAGGGGCGACTCCTCCCTCGGCCTCATCTTCGGGCCAGTCGGCGAAGGTAGCCGAGGGCCTGAAGTCGCGTGTCGTCCCTCCTCCTCCCTCGGCGTCGTCTTCCAGGGCCGCCGCCCCCAGATCGGGGTCATCGACGTCGCTCTCTGCCCGGTCGGCGACGAACTCACGGGCCGGCCCCGAGGTGCCGGCTGGTGGGTGAAGAAGGGGATTCTAACCAAAGCCGACTGATCAGAACAAAACTCGGCAAGAAGAAGATAATCCATAGAAAGAAAAGAAAGGTGACTCACCACGGGCGGGGGGTTGGCGCGGGAGTATGGCTCCTTGCCGAATCACCAGTCCTCCGGGAGCCTGCTGTCCGAGAGGTAGTTCACCATAAGGGCCACCTCTGCGTGAGGCATATCCTTGGTGCACATCCGACTGGGGTCGCGGCCCTCGCTCATTTGGCATATCAGGTGAGGGCGGCCTTGGAGTGGGAGAACTCGGCACGAGATGAAGGCGGCCAGCAGGTCCGGACCAGTCAGACCCTCCGACTGCGTCAGCACTCGGAGTCGCGTGATGGCGCCGGCTCCCGCAGGCGTCAGCGACCTGGCCTGGTACGACCAGTTGGGCAGTCTGCCAGCCGGCGGGCCGGCTTCGAAAGCCGGCAGATTGACCCAGTCGCCCCTCGTGGCGACGTTCCTGACATAGAATTAGGACCTCTGCCACATCTTCACCGACATCAACAGCGAGATGGAGGGGAAGTGGTTGTCGGCTCCTGTCCTTCGCACGGCGATGAAGGCGCCGCACTGAGCCGGCACGCCCACGGCATGGGTGCCGAGCTTGGAGAAGAAGAACTCCCCCCAGAGCTCGAGGGTGGGGAGGACTCCGAGGAAGCCTTCGCACAGAGCTAAGAAGGCGGACAACAGCACCACTGTGTTGGGGGTGAGGTGGTGCGGCTGGAGGCCGTAGAACTCCATGAACGACCGAAAAAAGCTGCTCGCCAGCAGCCCCAGCCCACGCAGGCAGTGCGAGCGGAAGATGACCCGCTCGCCCTCCTGCAGGGCGGGGGAAATCTCCCCCGCCGGCACAAGACGCACCTGCACGCGATCTTCGCCGGGAAGCCAACGGGTCCGACGGAGGAACTAGATATGGTATTTGTGGACTTCAGAGCCGTCCCAGGTGCCGGAGCGCACTGGGGGAGGCGCGGCAGCGGAGGAAGAGCTCATCACGAGCTGTCACCGCAGAGTTCGCCGGAGCCTGGGCATGCGGCGGAGCGAAGAAGAGAAGAGGAAGCAGGAGAGCGAGGAGTTGCGAGGAAGAAGAAAGCAAGGGGTAGTGGGAAGGAGGGGCGCGCGTGCCCCCCTCTTCCCCCTACTTATAGCCCCGTGGGCTGCGAAGCCGAGGGGGCGGACGTGGGGATTTACTGCGCCCGCAAGCCCACGACCCCCACGATCCACGTAAAGTTACTGCGCACAGTAACTTCACGGGAATCTCAACCGTCCACCGGGGCCGCAGCGGATCCGCTCGGGCGCCGAGGCGCAGTAGTGGCGGGCCCCGCCTACGGGCCTGTCCCGTCGCGCGCATGGGCTGGCAGGATGGCCTGGCTACGTGCCCTCGCGTGTCAGTCTGGCAGAAGTCAATCAAGACCATGTGTTGAGCACCCGGAAAGAGAAACTGCTGAGGCTTCTCGGCCCATCGTCCGCGGCGCCTCACCAGCTTCGGGGACTACTGTTGGAGTAATGGGACATGGGTAGGCCAACCCGAACCCCATAACCTTTCAGGACATCGGGGCGGGCTGGGCCCCTCAAGACCACAGGGCGAAGAGCCGCCTCCTGGGGAGTCTACGGCAGGCGGCCGACTGCCCGCTAACGGCTGAGTCCCAGGGGCAACTTCCAGAGAAGCCGGCTTTGGGGAGTCGGCCGGCGACTCCAACAAACTGTGACCTCATCGAAGGGGACGGGCAGGGGCATGGCTACAATGAAGCCCACTCCCCGCCCCTTACCAAGGGCAGGCATGGCTACAGCATGCCATACTTGGGAAGATCTCCCTACGGCGTGGCACTGTTGCCCGGCCGGCCCTGACATCAGCACCACTGTACCAGGTCTTGCGCCCATGACGGCTCGTCTGTACGGCCCGGAGGCAGCGGGGCCCACCAGTCAGCAAGACCTCGGGAGACGGCGGGAGAACCGCCAGTCGGACCCGTCGGGAGTCGGCCCGGGGGAGTCGGCCGAGCCCTCCCCCGGGGCCCACGCGCCATTAATCAAGAGGAGATGGGGAGTGGCCACAATGATCACCGCCAGGCGGCGGGGCTATTGCCACGACCCCATGACCAAGCTTGCGTCATCAGGAGCACGGCTGCAGTGATCAACAGCCGGCAAGGCCCGCCCGCGGTGGACGCGGCCTGTCAGCTCCGTACCAGACCAGTCGGCAGGGCCCACCAGTCGGCGGGCCCCAGCAGTCGGTAGAGAAGTCGGAGGTCGGAGGCACTAACGGCTGGGCCCGCACCCAGTCGAATTACCATTGTACCCCTGGGGGGTAGGCCTATATAAACCCCCTCGGGCACCCATTCAAAGGGTTGGATCCCAGTAGTTCTATACCATACCAGATAGAAGGAAAGAGCTAGCCTTGCCCTCTTCTATCACCAGACATAGCTCAAGGAGCAACCGTGTAAACACTTGACCATAGTGATCATGCGGAGACCCCGGAGAGCAGCAGTAGGGGTATTATCTCCCCGGAGAGCCCTGAAGCTGGGTAAGATTCGCCGGCGTGCATGTCTTCGCCTCATCCCGTTTCCAGGCACTGTCGACGTTCTACTCGCCCCCACCATGATAAACCATCCGTTGGCATATGTCGCAGCAAACCCCCGACAAAGTCCTAGGCGAGACACGTCACAATACACTTGGAAATCCTTGCGTATATCTGGCAGAATCAGCACTAGGGTTGTAACCAATCATTTCTTCAACTCCTGAAAACTTGCCTCATATTCATCTGTCCATTTGAACTTGTTGTCCTTCTCCAACAACTCTTTCATGGGCTTTGCAATCTTAGAGAAATTCTCAATGAATCTCCGATAATATCCCGCGAGTCCTAGAAAACTGCGGATCTCTCCAACTGAGGTGGGTGCCAACCACTCAGTGACTAACTGAACCTTAGTAGGGGCTACTGTTATACCTTCTCCTAATATAACATGTCCAAGGAATCCAACTTCCTTCAACCTAAACTCACATTTGCTGAACTTGGCGTATAACTGATGTTCCCTGAGCTTCTCGAGAACTAAATGCAAATGCTCCTTATGCTCTTCTTCATTATTCGAGTATACCAAAATGTCATCAATGAACACCACAACAAACTTATCCAAGAACTCCATAAACACCTTGTTCATCATACTAATGAAATAGGCAGGGGCGTTAGTCAATCCGAATGACATAACCGTGTACTCATACAGCCTGTACCTTGTGGTGAAAGCTGTCTTAGGTATATCCTGTTCTCGAATCTTCATCTGGTGGTACCCTAGTCATAAATCGATCTTGGAAAATACTTTAGCTCCTTGCAGCTAGTCAAACAAATCATTGATCATCGGCAGTGGGTACTTGTTCTTGATCGTCACTTCATTCAATGCATGATAGTCAACAACCATTCTCAGAGATTTATCCTTCTTCTCAACCAAGAGCACTAGGGCTCCCCATGGTGACGAACTTCGTTGAATGTAACCTTTCTCCAATAACTCCTTAATTTGTTTCTTAATCTCCTCCAGATCATTTGTGGGCATCCGGTATGGTCTCTTTGATATTGGTCCGGTGCCTGGCAATAACTCTACAAAAACTCAATGTCTCGATCCAGGGGCATGCCTTGTAGTTCCTCTGGAAATACATTCGGGTAATCCTTCACTACAGACACTTCTTCCTGAACAACTCACGTGAGGGAATTTACGTGAGTACTCTTAGGAGTATGCCTGGATACATACTTAATCCTTTTTCCCTCCGGTGTGGTGAGTAGAATTGACCTACTGGCGCAATCCATGTTTCCTCTATACTTTGATAGCCATCCATACCGAGTATCAGATCCAATCCTTGGGATTCCAAAATTATTAAGTCTGAGGGGAAAACATGCCTACCTGTGGTCAATGGCATCTAAAAACATCCACTGCTTGCCATATACTCCTCTCCAGGTGAGCTTACTAACATAGGTGTCTTAAGAACTTTGGTGGGCAACTTATACTTATCCATGAATCCCCTTGAAATGTATGAATGTGATGCACCAGTATCAAAAAGAACTATTGCAGTAAATGATTTAACCAAAAACTTACCGATAACTGCATCTGGCTACTCCTCAACCTCCTCCACGTTCACGTGGTTCACTTGTCCCTTGTTGAAAGGGTTGGGCTTCTTCCCAGAGCTTCCATGGCCATTTCCATTCTTGAGTTCAGGGCACTCATAGGCATAGTGTCCAGTCTTACCGCACTTGGAACAAGTAACGTGGCTTCGGTCCTTCTTGGCTGGTGTGCTTGTATTAGAGACGTTCTGACTGCTTGCTCCACTCCCCTTTCCATTCCTAGGGCCATTGTGGTTATGTGAACTCCCTCCATTGTGGTTATGGCCTCCATGGTTATGGGTATATCCTACCGGGTTCGGGGTGAAACGGGGTTTCTGCTGAGCTCCTGAACTGTACTTCCCTTGTCCATACTTCCTTTTGTGACTCTCAATCTGCTGATGTTTCCCTTCAATCGTAAGAGCCTTATCTACCAACTCCTGGTAGTTGTTGAATGTTGCCGCCATTAACTGCATACTCATCTCATCATTTAGCCCTTCCATAAATTTCTCCTGCTTCGCGACATCTGTGGCCACATCATCAGGGGCATAGCGAGATAACTTGCTAAACTCATCCATGTACTGCCCTACAGTACGGTTGCCTTGGCGTAAGTTGCGAAACTCACGCTTCTTCATGCTCATAGCTCCAGTCGAGACATGAGAAGTGTGGAATGCTTGCTGAAACTGCTCCCAAGTAACATTGGCTATGGGGAAGATGGCTGTGTAATTCTCCCACCATGCGGCTGCGGGTCCATCCAATTGGTGTGCGGAAAAACACACCTTCTCAGCATCTGTGCAACCTGCAGTGGTTAGCTCCCTTCCAATCCTACGTAGCCAGTCATCCGCAACTATGGGCTCGGGGCTACTGGAAAACACTGGTGGTTGTAACCTCAAAAAGCGGGCTAAGTTGTCAACTGGAGGTGGTGGCGCTGGGTTGTTGTTGTTGTTTTTGTTGTTGTTGTTGTTGTTGTTGTTGTTATTGTTTCCTTGATTCCGAACTAGCAATTGCATCACTATATTCTGCTGTTGGATCAACTAAGTGAGCTCCGGTGGGAAGGTAAATCCGGGGTCACGTCTCGGAGGCATCTGGTGGGTTTTAGAGGGGAGAGATTAGAATAGAATGAGGTCTAATGAGAAAGCACTACCCATATGCACATGAGACAAACACAATCAATATCACTCCAAAACAATATCAAGCAAGGGCATACAATCGATCTAACTATCGTTATAGTGCTCGGACTACTAATATATACATGGGGGAATACTACTAATAATATGGTGGTCTACTAGAAATTTTGATCGGTACAAGACTCCATGATATCTGCTCTAGCTTCATCTTCATAATCATCATCAATGGGGTCAGAGTCGGTGTCATCGATGATGATGTAGTCCTTGGGGTGGTCATCATCTCCTCCTGGCGCAGGGTCTCCCATGAATACTCCTAGCTTCCTTGTCAAGTCGTCATTCTTCTCCACTAGTATGATGATTTCCTCCTCATATCCGTCGCGTGTAGACTTGAGTTCCTCTTCCAGCTCCATGTTCCTAGTCATCAACTTCTTCAGATCTATAATGCTTGCGCACATTTGGTTCTCCTAGTGACGAATGTGCTGGTTTAACTCCTGGATGTAAGCTGCAATGGACATGTCCTTCCTGGTGCTGATCATCTCCCATTGCTCATCTCGGCGCCCACATATCTGGTAGATAGTACCCTTAAGATCCTTCTGATAAACTTCACCGATGCGTCTCAAAGCAATGTGGGCTGCCATGCTCTTGCCTAGACTCCAGGTTGGTCCATCAAAGAGGAACTCTATGGGCTCAGTTACTGGTGTGAATGTTCTTCCGGGGACTTGAGCTCGAATCATCGATCGCTCCTCTTCTGGTAAAGTGGCAGTGTAGGTGCTGGTGAAGCTTGGTATTCCAATGTTCAGATACGTAGTGACTTCCTTCAAGTGCCGTCCAAAAGGTGTGTCTTCATCCGGCTGTGTAAACTTATTCCTTGTGTCCGCCATCCTATAGAGTAGAAAATGGAGAGGAGTCAGAAATGAGTAGAGAAGAGTGACCTATGGCTCAACTTAGTGGTCGTGTCCTACATTTAGCGTGTGCTCTGATACCATCATGTAGCGATCCAACCTCAAACGGTCAAATCTCTGTGCATAAGTGTCATCCCTGGATCGGTGATGCTGACACACACAATACTTGAAGGATTTATAACAGAGTAGCAATCACACACTTATTACATCGAATGTCTCAGAAGAGAACTTATTATAATAAATATGGCTTAAGTCCATCTAAATAAGATAACAGCGGAAGGCTTGGAAGATAAAGTGAGTCCATCAAATCCAACGGCATAGCTAAGTGCACGACAAACGACCTAGCGCACCTTACTCTTTGTATGAAAAGTCTGCAGCATGATATGTTGCAGCCCGAAAACGGGTCAGCACATGGAATATGCTGGCAAGATAACACAGTAGAGCAAATAAACTAAATGCTATCACTACATGCATATATGGCTGGTGGAGGCTCTATGGTTATAAGGTTTTTGCGAAAAGCCAAGTTTTCCCTACAACAAAGGAATGTATTTTATTTAACTATCATGGTAGTTGAAAAACATTGAGAATGGTAAAACCCCATCTCAATCCCAATTGAAAGTAATTAACATCCCAACAAATAAACTTAGAGTGATGAGATCCACATGATGATTCAAGAGCCAGATACTCAAGATGTCTGTAACCAGGGACACGACTAATCATGATTAGTTTGTACACTCTGCAGAGGTTTGCACACTTTTCCCCACAAGACTCGATCTCCTCCGTTGTATTTCTCGCACTACATGATGTTTGAGAAACGGATGATCAAGACACAGTCTTTCCGAAGAGGTCCCCTTAACCAATAGATAGGCCGGTACACCTACAATCCCCTACATCTACTAGCCCATCATAGAAAGGTTTCCCACAACTTACTCAACTATGCCAGAGCCCATAATGGCTTGTGGCTGCACACGGAAGTTTTCAGCATGAATAATCTTATGATCCCTTTGAGCCTGGGTGGCGAACCAAAAAGGATAGCACTAGTATATCCCCAGGTGCCCGCAAACAATCCACCCAGATGTGTGTTTAAGTAGCCACCTTAAGTAAACCATTAATTAATAATCTCACATCTGTCATGGATACACTCAAACCCAATCCACGTCTACGAGCATAGCATGGTAGTATAAGCATAACGTAGAAGTAACTCCCAAGGGTTTGATAATAAAAAAGGGTAATAGGTTCTACCTCATCATCTACTTCCCAAACCCACAAGTTATGAGATCCTACTCATGCAATGTTTGAGGGTTGAAAATAATGCATAAAAACTGGGTAAAAGGGATATGATCAAAGTGTTACTTGCCTTGCTGATGATCCACAAAACCTACTAACTCTTAGTAGCACGCTGCGCACTCCGGGAATTCTAGCGCAAATAAATAATAGCATACATAAGAACTCAAGCATATATACACGGGTAAATCTCGAATAAGAGGATGGAACTTGAAAACTCAACTGAAGAGATTCGATCTGCAAAAAGAATCAATCGAATCGGAGCTACGAAACTGAAACTACGGTCGAAAGAACTTTGAAAACAAATCTGCTTGAAACCAAATTTTAAATTGTCAAAACCTTGTTCTAGCTAACTAAATAGAAATAGGGTTTCGAGATGAAGATTTTGGCGTTGGTTTCACTTGATTTTGGCAAACGGTTAAGAAACAGCGAGGGTTTGAAGATCAGGGGCTAGTCTGTGATAAAAATAATTGCGGATAGGTCCCCGAGCAAAAATAGAATAAAAAGAAAAGACTAATGAACGAACGAACATTCGCTATCAGAACCTAAACGGCGATAAGCGTTCACTAAAACGAACGAACAGACGAACGTCCGCTAAATAACTTGTAACATCCCAAATTTTCAATTTGGAATATTATACATTAGAACATCATTGCATATCATGTCTTATTGCATTTTGGTTGATCCTAGAAATTCCACGCAACTCAAGGACCTACAGAGAGAGTTGGGGATTTCGTTATTTTAATATTTGGGTTTTTCTCGAATTATGAAAAGAGGATCATTTCATTTTAATTATTTTTCTCTCAATTATTTCTTTTATTAAAAATAAAAGAGAGAGGATAAAATGACTTCCTCAAAATAAAGAAATATCAAATATTTAATATTAAAATCAAATAAGATTTTTTATTCGGAGTTTTATCGTTGTTTTATTTGAATTAGGAAAAAATGTGTTTTTCAAAATTGCATTTTAGGCCCAAATAAATGTTCACCTTGTTCGGCTTATTTTTAGAGGACGGGGAAAATTTATTTCGGGATTTTTGGAGTCCATTTAGTATTTCTTTTCTTTCTTTTTCTGCACGTCGAAATTATTTATAAAAAAGCCAACCGACTTAGGGCCGTATTCGGCCAGGACATCCCGGGCGAGGCCTTTAAAAGCCGCCGCCCCAGCCCGTTGCCCCGCCACCCGAACCCTAACCCTAAGCCGCCGCCGCCCTGCTGGAGTCCCCGCCGCCGCCGACCCGCCACCCGAACCCTAACCCTAAGCCGCCGCCACCCGCGCCGCCGCCCCGCACTGCCTCTCATCGGAGCTCGTCGCCACCCTGCCGGTGCCCCCGTCGCCGCCAACTCGCCGGATCCCGACGGACTTCGAGGTAGCCGCAGGTTTTTTTAAAAAACTGATCAGTGTTATTTCGTAAACCCTAGATCTATTTTTTATTAGATCCGGTTCGGTTATTTTTTTCGGTTTAGTTATTTAGCGAATGCCTGTTTTTACGTTCAGTTTTATGAAAAGTTTTCACCGTTTAGCCGCAAACAAAGAACATTTGTTCGTTAGCCTGTTCGTCAGTTTTTATTTTTCTCGGATTTTCCGCGATTATTTTCGATTGCGATTCCTGATCCGATTTTCATTTTAGTATAACTTTTTGCTCGTTTATCAGAATCAGGCGATTCAAGCGCCTAGAGTTTCGTCTCGAAACCCTCTTTCCGTTTAATCAACCTAAACAAGTTTTTGCCAATGATCAATGATTTGTTTGATCAGCTGCAAGGAGCTAACTTGTTTTCTAAGATCGATCTGCGATCAGGTTATCACCAGTTGAAGATTCGAGAGCAGGACATACCTAAGACAACTTTTACCACAAGGTATGGGCTATATGAGTATACCGTTATGTCATTTGGTTTGACTAACGCACCTGCTTATTTTATGAACATGATCAACAAAGTGTTTATGGATTTTTTGGATAAGTTTGTCGTTGTGTTCATTTATGATATTCTGGTTTACTCGAAAAATGAAGCAGAACATAAAGAACACTTGCGTTTGGTACTTGGCAAGCTCAGGGAACATCAGTTATACACCAAGTTCAGCAAGTGTGAGTTTTGGTTTAAGGAAGTTGGATTTCTTGGACATGTTACATCCGGAGAAGGAATAGCAGTAGACCCCAACAAAGTTGTCAGCGTGACAAATTGGGAAGCACCCACGATAGTTGGGGAGATCCGGAGTTTTCTTGGACTCGCAGGATACTACCGGAGGTTCATTGAGAATTTCTCAAAGATTGCTAAGCCAATGACGGAGTTGTTAAAGAAGGACACCAAGTCCAATTGGACTGAGGAATGTGAGGCCAGTTTCCAGGAGTTGAAGAGACGCTTGGTTACATCACCCGTGTTGATTCTACGAGATCAACGCAAGGATTATGAAGTGTATTGCGATGCTTCTCGTCGAGGACTTGGAGCCGTGCTTATGCAGGAAGGAAGAGTTGTTTCATATGCCTCACGACAGCTTAAACCCCTAGAGGTAAACTATGCTACACGTGATTTGGAGTTAGTAGCCGTAGTGCATGCGTTGAAGACATGGAGACATTTTCTCATCGGAAACCATTGTGAGGTATACACGGATCACAAGAGTTTGAAGTATATCTTCACACAGAAGGAGTTGAATCTCAGGCAGAGGAAATGGTTGGAGCTCATTAAGGATTATGACATGAAGTTGCACTATCATCCCGGAAAGGCTAATGTAGTAGTCGATGCGTTGAGCCGCAAGAGTTATGTCAATACCCTCATGACCCGAGGATTACCCATGGAGTTAGCAGAAGACCTTTGTGAGCTATGTTTGGAGATAGTTCCGAGAGGTTATGTAGCAGCTTTAGAGATTCAGTGCACTTTGATGGATAAGATCAGAGAAGCACAAAAGACGGACAAGGAGATTTCCGAGATAAAGGAAAGGATGAGCAAAGGAAAAGCCAAGGGATTTCCTGAGGGTGAGCACGATACTTTATGGTTTGAGGACCGCGTATATGTGCCAAAAGATCAGGAGATCAGGAAGTTGATTCTGCAAGAGGCCCATGATTCACCATATTCGATTCACCCAGGAAATACCAAGTTGTATCTGGATTTGAAGGACATGTTCTGGTGGACCGGTATGAAGAAAGATATTGCGGAGTATGTAGCAGTTTGTGATGTATGCCAGAGAGTGAAGGAAGAACATCAGAAGCCAGCAAGATTGCTACAGCCATTGCCTATACCCGAATGGAAGTGGGATAAACTAGGCATGGATTTTATCACGGGATTGCCCAAGACTCATTCAGGCTATGACTCGATATGGGTTGTAGTTGATCGATTGACGAAAGTAGCCCATTTCATCCCAGTAAAGACCACTTACACCAGTGCTAAGTTGGCAAAGATCTATATGACCATGATTGTATGTCCGCATGGAGTTCCAAGGACCATTTATCAGATAGAGGAACCCAGTTTACTTCAAAGTATTGGAATCAGTTGCATGAAACTTTGGGAACCAGACTAGAGTTCAGTACAGCTTTTCACCCGCAAACAGATGGACAGACTGAAAGAGTAAATCGGATTCTGGAGGACATGTTGAGAGCTTGTGCGTTAGACTATGGATCTAGTTGGGACGATAATTTGACTTATGCATAGTTCTCTTATAACAAAAGTTATCAAGCCAGTTTGAAGATGGCCCCTTTCGAAGCACTGTACGGAAGGAGGTGCAAAACACCGTTGTTATGGGACGAAGTTGGAGACCAATAGTTGTTTGGACCAGATTTGATTAAAGAGTCTGAAGAGAAGGTTAAGCTGATTCGTGATAGACTCAAGAGAGCCCAATCTAGGCAGAAGAGTTATGCAGATTCGAAACGCAAGGAGACAACCTACGAAGTCGGAGACAAAGCATATCTTCGAGTGTCACCACTCCGAGGAGTGAAGCGTTTTGGAGTTAAGGGAAAGTTAGCACCACGTTTTGTGGGACCATACAGAGTTTTGGAGCGTATGGGAGAAGTTGCTTACAAGTTGGAATTACCCGAAGGATTGTCCGGAGTTCACGATGTGTTCCACGTTTCTCAGTTGAAGAAGTGCCACGCGGAGATGGCAGAAATTCCTTTGAGGGATACAGTTAGATAGCGATTTGATATACGAGGAGAAACCAGTCAAGATACTCGTGTTTGCCAGCCGAGTTACACGCAGCAAGGTTATCAAATTTTGTAAGGTTCAGTGGAGTCACCATACCGAGGACGAAGCCACTTGGGAACAAGAAGAAGACTTACGAAAGGATCACCCTCACCTATTTTCTAGCCAACCCGAATCTCGAGGGCGAGATTCATCTTAAGGGGGGTAGGTTTGTAACATCCCAAATTTTCAATTTGGAATGTTATACATTAGAACATCATTGCATATCATGTTTTATTGCATTTTGGTTGATCCTAGAAATT
Organism: Triticum aestivum; assembly: GCF_018294505.1. Lineage (NCBI taxonomy): Eukaryota > Viridiplantae > Streptophyta > Magnoliopsida > Poales > Poaceae > Triticum > Triticum aestivum. The sequence continues at coordinate 133,867,534 of NC_057797.1, read as the reverse complement.
CCACGCAACTCAAGGACCTACGAAAAGAGTTGGGGATTTCGTTATTTTCATATTTGGGTTTTTCTCGAATTATGAAAAGATGATCGTTTGATTTTAATTATTTTTCTCTGAATTATTTCTTTTATTAAAAATAAAAGAGAGAGGATAAAATGACTTCCTCAAATAAAGAAATATCAGAGATTTAATATTAAAATCAAATAAGATTTTTTATTCGGAGTTTTGTCGCTATTTTATTTGAATTAGGAAAAAAGTGCATTTTTCAAAATTGTGTTTTAGGCCCAAATAAATATTCACCTTGTCCAGCTAATTTTTAGATGACGGGGAAAATTTAATTCTGGATTTTTGGAGTCCATTTAGTATTTCTTTTCTTTCTTTTTGTGCGCGTTGAAATTATTTTAGAAAAAAGCCAACCGACTTAGGGCCGTATTCGGCCAGGACTTCTTGGGCCAGGCCTTTAAAAGCCGCCGCCCCAGCCCGTTCAACCCGCCCCGCCACCTGAACCCTAACCGTAAGCCGCCGCCACCCGCGCCGCCGCCACCGTGCACCACCGCGCGTGCCCCGCGCCGCCACTTG
>NC_057797.1:133841152-133866458 GCF_018294505.1 Triticum aestivum | reverse complement strand
CGCCTGCGCCGCCTCTCGCCGGAGCTCGCCGCCGCCCCGCCGGAGCCCCCACCGCCGCCGACTCGCCGAATCCCACCGGAGTTCGAGGTAGCCGCCGGTTTTTTTTAAAAAACCGATCGGTTTTATTTCGTAAACCCTAGATCTGTTTTATTAGATCCGTTTCGGTTTTATTTTTTTCGGTTTAGATATTTAGCGAACGCCCGTTTTTACGTTCGGTTTTATGAACGGTTTTCACCATTTAGCCGCAGACAACGAATGTTCGTTCTTTAGCCTGTTCGTCGGTTTTTCTTTTTCTCGAATTTTCCGTGATTATTTTCGATCGCGATTCCTGATCCGATTTTCGTTTTAGTATAACTTTTCGCTCGTTTATCGGAAACAGGCGATTCAAGAACCTAGAGTTTCGTCTCGAAACCCTCTTTCTGTTTAATCAACTTAAACAAGTTTTTGCTACTGTAAAATTTGACCTAGGTCCATATTAGTAAACGAAGCTTGTTTCTCTCGCCGTTTGAGTTTTGTTGTCTCGTTTGATTTGCCTCTTTTTGCCAACCGGAGTTCTTAAGTTGAACTTTCTGGTTAGATCTCTTATTTGAGTTTTACCCGTGCCTTTGCTTCATTGCTTATTGGATGCTTATTTGATTGGGATAGAGTACCCGGAGTGCGAAGCATGCTACATCGAGTCTCTAGGTTTCGCGGATCATCAGCAAGGCAAGTAATACTTTGATCATACCTCTTACTACCCAGTTTTCATTGCATTAGATCAACCCTCAAACATTGCATGTTTAGGATCTGAATTAAATTGTGGGATTGAGAAGTAGATGAGGTAGTACCTATTCACCTGATTATTATCAAACCCTTGAGAGTTACTTCTATGTTGCTTATATTGTTATGCTATGCATGTAGACGTGGATTGGGTTTGAGAGTATCCATGACAGATGTGAGTTGTTAATTAATGGTTAACTTAAGGTGGCAACTTTAATACACATCTGGGTGGATTGAGGCACCTGGGGAACCCAGTGATTGCCTGTATTTTTGGAAATCCCAGGGTACCGTGTGATTATCCTATGGACCGCCACCCAGGCTCAAAGGGATCATAAGATTATTCATGCTGGAAACTTCCGTGTGCAGCCACATGCCATTATGGGCTCTAGCGTAGTTGATTGCTACCTCTTTTAGCACTGCGTTGGTTTCCCCGAAGAGGAAGGGATGATGCAGCAAAGTAGCGTAAGTATTTCACTCAGTTTTTGAGAACCAAGGTATCAATCCAGTAGGAGGCTACACGCAAGTCCCTCGTACCTGCACAAACAAATAAATCCTCGCAACCAACGCAAATAGGGGTTGTCAATCCCTATAGGGCCACTTACGAGAGTGAGATCTGATAGATATAATAAAGATAATATTTTTGGTATTTTTATGATAAAGATGCAAAGTAAAATAAAGGAAAAGTAAATAGCAAAGTAAATAACTAAGTAGTAGGAGATTGATATGACAAAGATAGACCCGGGGGCCATAGGTTTCACTAGTGGCTTCTCTCGAGAGCATAAGTATTCTATGATGGGTGAACAAATTACTGTTGAGCAATTGACAGGATTGAGCATAGTTATGAGAATATCTAGGTATGATCATGTATATAGCTAGGCATCACGTCTGAGACAAGTAGACCGACTCCTGCCTGCATCTACTACTATTACTCCACTCATCGACCGCTATCCAGCATGCATCTAGAGTATTAAGTTAAAAACAGAGTAACACCTTAAGCAAGATGACATGATGTAGAGGGATAGACTCATGCAATATTAAGAAAACCCCATCTTGTTATCCTCGATGGCAATAATACAATACGTGCCTTGCTGCCCTTACTGTCATCGGGAAAGGACACCGCAAGATTGAACCCAAAGCTAAGCACTTCTCCCATTGCAAGAAAGATCAATCTAGTAGGCCAAACCAAACTGATAATTCGAAGAGACTTGCAAAGATAACCAATCATACATAAAAGAATTCGGAGAAGATTCAAATATTATTCATAGATAGACTTGATCATAAACCCACAATTCATGGATCTCAACAAACACGCTGCAAAAAGAAGATTACATCGAATAGATCTCCACAAGAGAGGGGGAGAACATTGTATTGAGATCCAAAAAGAGAGAAGAAGCCATCTAGATACTAACTATGGACCCGTAGGTCTAAAGTAAACTACTCACACTTCATCGGAGAGGCTATGGTGTTGATGTAGAAGCCTTCCGTGATCGATGCCCCCTCCGCCGGAGCTCCGGAACAGGCCCCAAGAGGAAGAAGTATGTCGGTGGAGCAACAGGGGGCCCACGAGGGTGGAGGGCACGCTTGGGGGGGCAGGAGCGCCCCTACCTCGTGGCCTCATGTTAGTTGGCTTGACGTAGGGTCCAAGTCTCCTGAGTTGTACGTGAGAAAATCACGTTCCCGAAGGTTTCATTCTGTTTGGACTCCGTTTGATATTCCTTTTCTTTGAAACCCTAAAACAGGCAAAAACAGCAATTCTGGGCTGGGCCTCCGGTTAATAGGTTAGTCCCAAAAATAATATAAAAGTGGATAATAAAGCCCAATAATGTCCAAAATAGTAGATAATATAGCATGGAGCAATCAAAAATTATAGATACGTTGGAGACGTATCAAGCATCCCCAAGCTTAATTCCTTCTCATCCTCAAGTAGGTAAATGATAAAAACAGAATTTTTTATGCGGAGTGCTACTTGGCATAATTTTAATGTAATTCTTCTTAATTGTGGTATGAATATTCAGATCCGAAAGATTCAAGACAAAAGTTCATATTGACATAGAAAAGAATAATACATAAAGCATACTAACAAAGCAATTATGTCTTCTCAAAATAACATGGCTAACGAAAGTTATCCCTACAAAATCATATAGTCTGGCTATGCTCTATCTTCACCACACAAAATATTTAAATCATGCACAACCCCAATGACAAACCAAGCAATTGTTTCATACTTTTGACATTCTCAAAACTTTTTCAATCTTCATGCAATACATGAGCGTGAGCCATGGATATAGCACTATAGGTGGAATAGAGTGGTGGTCGTGGAGAAGACAAAAAGGGGAAGATAGTCTCACATCAACTAGGCGTATCAACGGGCTATGTAGATGCCCATCAATAGATATCAATGTGAGTGCGTAGGGATTGCCATGCAACGGATGCACTAGAGCTATAAGTATATGAAATCTCACAAAGAAACTAAGTGGGTGTGCATCCAACTTGCTTGCTCATGAAAACCTAGGGCAATTTTGAGGAAGCCCATCATTGGAATATACAAGACAAGTTCTATAATGAAAAATTCCCACTATATGAAAGTGATAACATGAGAGACTCTCTACTATGAAGATCATGGTGCTACTTTGAAGCACAAGTGTGGTAAAAGGATAGTAACATTGTCCCTTCTCTCTTTTCTCTCATTTTATTATTTTTTATTTTATTTTATTTTTTTGATTTGGTCCTTTTCTCTTTTTTATGGCCTCTTTTCTTTCTCTTTTTTTTATTTTTCGTCCGGAGTCTCATCCCGACTTGTGGGAGAATCATAGTCTCCATCATCCTTTCCTCACTTGGGACAATGCTCTAATAATGATGATCATCACACTTTTATTTTTCTTACAACTCAATAATTACAACTCGATACTTAGAACAAGATAGGACTCTATATGAATGCCTCTGGTGGTGTACCGGGATATGCAATGATGCATGAGTGACAAGTATGAAAGAATTATGAACGGTGGCTTTGCCACAAATACTATGTCAACTACATGATCATGCTAAGAAATATGACAATGATGGAGTGTGTCATAAATGGAACGGTAGAAATTTGCATGGCAATATATCTCGGAATGGCTATGGAAATGCCATAATAGGTAGGTATGGTGGCTGTTTTGAGGAAGGTATATGGTAGGTGTATGATACCGGCGAAAGGTGCGCGGTATTAGAGAGGCTAGCAAAGGTGGAAGGGTGAGAGTGCGTATAATCCATGGACTCAACATTAGTCATAAAGAACTCATATACTTATTGCAAAAATCTACAAGTTATCAAAGCAAAGTATTACGCGCATGCTCCTAGGGGGATAGATTGGTATGAAAAGACCATCGCTCGTCCCCGACCGCCACTCATAAGGAAGACAATCAATAAATAAATCATGCTCCGACTTCATCACATAACAGTTCACCATATGTGCATGCTACGGGAATCACAAGCTTCAACACAAGTATTTCTCAAATTCACAACTACTCAACTAGCATGACTTTAATATCACCATCTCCATGTCTCAAAACAATTATCAAGTATCAAACTTATCATAGTATTCAACACAGTCATAAGAGAATTTTTATTATTAATCTTGCATACCAAGCATAGTAGGATTTTAAGCAAATTACCAAGCTATTTAAGACTCTCAAAATAATCTAAGTGAAGCATGAGAGATCAATAGTTTCTATAAAACAAATCCACCACCGTGCTCTAAAAGATATAAGTGAAGCACTAGAGTAAAATTATATAACTCAAAAGATATAAGCGAAGCACATAGAGTATTCTAACAAATTCCAAATCATGTATGGCTCTCTCAAAAGGTATGTACAGAAAGGATGATTGTGGTAAACTAATAAGAAAATACTCAAATAATACAAGATGCTCCAAGCAAAACACATATCATGTGGTAAATAAAAATATAGCTCCAAGTAAAGTTACCGATAGAAGTAGACGAAAGAGGGGATGCCTTCCGAGGCATCCCCAAGCCTTGGCTGTTAGGTTTCCTTAGATTATCTTGGGGGTGCCATGGGCATCCCCAAGATTATGCTCTTTCCACTCCTTGTTCCATAATCCATCAAATCTTTACCCAAAACTTGAAAACTTCACAACACAAAACTTAAAGTAGAAAATCTCGCGAGCTCCGTTAGCGGAAGAAAACAAAAGACCACTTCAAGGTACTGTAATGAACTCATTCTTTATTTATATGGGTGTTATCCCTACTGTATTCCAACTTCTCTATGGTTTATAAACTAATTTACTAGCCATAGATTCATCAAAATAAGCAAACAACACACGAAAAACAGAATCTGTCAAAAACAGAACAATCTGTAGTAATCTGTAGCTAGCGCAAGATATGGAACTCCAAAAATTATAAAATAAATTTATGGACGTGAGTAATTTATCTATTAATAATATGCAAAAATAATTAACTAAATATCACTTTCCAAATAAAAATGATAGCAGTTTTCGTGAGCACTAAAGTTTCTGTTTTTACAGAAAGTTCAACAAGACTTTCCCCAAGTCTTCCCAATGGTTCTACTTGGCACAAACACTAATTAAACACAAAAAACACAACCAAAACAGAGGCTAAATAATTTATTTATTACTAATCAGGAGCAAAAATCAAGGAATAAAAATAAAATTGGGTTGCCTCCCAACAAGCGCTATCGTTTAACGCCCCTAGCTAGGCATAACAAGCAAAAATAGATCTAGGTATTGCCATCTTTGGTAGGCAATCCATAAGTGGCTCTCATAATAGATTCATAAGGTAATTTAATTTTCTTTCTAGGAAAGTGTTATATGGCTTTCCTTAATGCAAATTGTAATCTAATATTTCCTTCCATCATATCAGTAATTGCACCAATCGTTCTAAGGAAAGGTCTACCAAGAATAATAGGACATGAAGGATTGGAATCTATGTCAAGAACAATAAAATCTACGGGCACATAATTTCTATTTGCAACAATAAGAAAATCATTAATTCTTCCCATAGGTTTCTTAATAGTGGAATCCACAAGGTGCAAGTTTAGAGAGCAATCATCGAAATCACGGAAACCTAACAAATCACACAAAGTCTTTGGAATCGTGGAAACACTAGCACCCAAATCACATAAGGCATAGCATTCATGATCTTTAATTTCAATTTTAATAGTTGGTTCCCACTCATCATAAAGTTTTTGAGGGATAGAAACTTCCAATTCAAGTTTTTTCTTCATAAGATTGCATCAAGGCATCAACAATATGTTTAGTAAACGCTTTATTTTGACTATAAGCATGAGGAGAATTTTGCACGGATTGCAACAAGGAAATACAATCAATCAAAGAGAAATTTTCATAGTTAAATTCCTTGAAATCCATAATGGTGGGTTTAGCAACATCTAGGGTTTTAATTTCTTCAATCCCACTTTTATCGAATTTAGCATCAAGATCAAAAGATTTAGAATTCTTGGAACGCCTTCTAGGTAAAGGTGGATCATATTCGGTCCCATCATTATCAAGATTCATATTGCAAAACAAAGATTTAATAGGGGACACATCAATAACTTTTAGATCTTCATCATTATTTTCATAGGAACTAGAAGAACACGCTTTTATAAAGGCATCTTTCTTAGCACACATCCTAGTGGTTCTTTCTTTGCACTCGTCAATGGAAATTCTCATGGCTTTGAGAGACTCATTGATATAATGCTTAGGTGGAATAGATCTAAGTTTCAAAGAATCAACATCAAGAGCAATTCTATCAACGTTCCTAGCCAAATCATCAATCTTAAGCAATTTTTCTTCAATCATAGCATTAAGGTTCTTTTGCGAAGTTCTAAATTCTTTAATATTAGAATCAAAATCATAGGGAATCTTATTATAATTTCCATAAGAATTGTTGTAGGAATTACCATAATTATTAGAGGGATTACTAGGATAAGGCCTAGGATTGAAATTTCCTCTATATGCATTGTTACCAAAATTGTTCCTACCAACAAAATTCACATCCATAGATTCATTATTATTCTCAATCAAAGTAGACAAGGGCATATCATTAGGATCAGAAGAAACACTCTTATTAGCAAATAGTTTCATAAGTTCATCCATCTTTCCACTCAAAACATTAATTTCTTCTATCGCATGCACCTTTTTATTAGTAGATCTTTCAGTGTGCCATTGAGAATAATTAACCATAATATTATCTAGGAGTTTAGTAGCTTCTCCTAAAGTGATTTCCATAAAAGTGCCTCCCGTGGCCAAATCCAAAAGATTTCTAGAAGAAAAATTCAATCCGGCATAAAAATGTTGTATAATCATCCACAAATTTAAACCATGAGTAGGGCAATTATGTATCATTAATTTCATTCTCTCCCAAGCTTGTGCAACATGTTCATGATCAAGTTGCTTAAAGTTCATAATATCATTTCTAAGAGAGATGATTTTAGCAGGAGGAAAATACTTCGAGATAAAAGCATCCTTGCACTTGTTCCATGAATCAATACTATTTTTAGGCAAAGACGAAAACCAAGCTTTAGCACGACCTCGTTAATAGGAGCAATCGGAGTGCTAATAAAATCATTCTTGTTGGTATTGGTGAAGTCACACAATTTAGTATTATCTTGAGCCATCGCGACAAACAAGCAAACTAACACACAAGCAAACAAAAAGCAAGCAGACAAAAAGGGAAAATAGAGAGGGAGGATAGAGAGATAGAGGGCAAATAAAATGGCAAGGGTGAATTGGGGGGAGAGGAAAACAAGAGCAATATGGCAAATAATTTAATGCGGGAGATAAGGGTATGTGATGGGTACTTGGTATGTTGACTTTTGCGTATACCTCCCCGGCAACGGCGCCAGAAATCCTTCTTGCTACCTCTTTTAGCACTGTGTTGGTTTTCCCTCAGTTTTTTAGAACCAAGGTATCAATACAGTAGGAGGCTACACGCAAGTCCCTCGTACCTGCACAAACAAATAAATCCTTGCAACCAACACAAATAGGGGTTGTCAATCCCTATAGGGCCACTTACGAGAGTGAGATGTGATAGATATAATAAAGATAATATTTTTGGTATTTTATGATAAATATGCAAAGTAAAAAAAAGGCAAAGTAAATAACTAAGTAGTAGGAGATTGATATGATAAAGATATACCCGGGGGCCATAAGTTTCACTAGTGGCTTCTCTCGATAGCATAAGTATTCTACGGTGGGTGAACAAATTACTGTTGAGCAATTGACAGAATTGAGCATAGTTATGAGAATATCTAGGTATGATCATGTATATAGGCATCACGTCCGAGACAAGTAGACCGACTCCTGCCTGCATCTACTACTATTACTCCACTCATCGACCGCTATCCAGCATGCATCTTGAGTATTAAGTTAAAAACAGAGTAACGCCTTAAGCAAGATGACATGATGTAGAGGGATAGACTCATGCCATATGAAGAAAACCTCATCTTGTTATCCTGGACGGAAACAATACAATACGTGCCTTGCTGCCCTTACTGTCACCGGGAAAGGACACCGCAAGATTGAACCCAAAGCTAAGCACTTCTCCCATTGCAAGAAATATCAATCTAGTAGGCCAAACCAAACTGATAATTCGAAGAGACTTGCAAAGATAACCAATCATACATAAAAGAATTCAAAGAAGATTCAAATATTATTCATAGATAGAATTGATCATAAACCCACAATTCATCGGTCTCAACAAACACACCGCAAAAAGAAGATTACATCGAATAGATCTCCACAAGAGAGGGGGAGAACATTGTATTGGGATCCAAAAAGAGAGAAGAAGCCATCTAGCTACTAACTATGGACCCGTAGGTCTGAAGTAAACTACTCACACTTCATCGAAGAGGCTATGGTGTTGATGTAGAAGCCCTCCGTGATCGATGCCCCCTCCGGCGGAGCTCTGGAATAGGCCCCAAGATGGGATCTCGTGGATACAGAAAGTTATGGCAGTGGAATTAGGGTTTTGGCTCCGTATCTGATCGTTTGGGGGTACGAGGGTATATATAGGAGGAAGAAGTACATCGGTGGAACAACAGGGGGTCCACGAGGGTGGAGGGCGCACCTGGGGGGGCAGGCACGCCCCCTACCTCGTGGCCTCCTATTAGTTGGCTTGACGTAGGTTCCAAGTCTCCTAAGTTGTATTCAGTGAGAAAATCACGTTCCCGAAGGTTTCATTCCGTTTGGACTCCGTTTGATATTCCTTTTCTTCGAAACCCTAAAACAGGCAAAAAACAGCAATTCTGGGCTGGGCCTCCGGTTAATAGGTTAGTCCCAAAATAATATAAAAGTGGATAATAAAGCCCAATAATGTCCAAAAAAGTAGATAATATAGCATGGAGCAATAAAAAATTATAGATACGTTGGAGACGTATCATTGATTAAGTCGTGTGAACTCTTACAGTGGTAGACTAGCAGATGTTGGGGATTGTAGGTGTACCGGTCTACCCATCGTAAGGTGCTAACACTTCTGAAATACTGTGTCTCGGTCATCCGTTTCTCAAACACCATGTAGTGCAAGAAATCCAATGGAGGAGATCGAGTCTTGTGGGGAAAAGTGCCCAAACCTCTGCAGAGTGTATAAACTAATCATGGTTAGTCGTGTCCCTGGTTATGGACATCTTGAGTATCTAGTTCTTGGATTATCATGTGGATCTCATCACTCTTAATTTAATTTGATTGGGTTTAAGGATGATTACTGTCAGGACCCCGACTCGATGTCACATCGATCTAGCTGGTAACACCTCATATCACTTTGCGGCCTCACGCACGGTATCCCCACGGGTGTCGTCTTACCTTTTCCCGGGACCGTTTGCGCCTTTTGGCTCACGTATATGATAGTGTCGCTAGCATCCATATGATAAGGAGCCCGGGCTGACATGACTAGTCGTAAACCCAAAGTGGCACAGACTTACAGGGACAGGCATCCATGACCCAGCTTCGAACGTGTCGGTCATCAGCAAGTGGGTCCGGGCTGTAGCACTGGGCTAGCAGGACTCCGGTAAACCGGGCTGTAGTGGGCTAACAGGACTCCGGTACTCAAAGCGTGACATTTCCCCGAAGGGACAGACACAGGAACGAAGAAGGACACATGCCGGCCAGCCTAAGTGTTCCAGAGCAGTAGCAAGCTACCATGGCTCAGCGGTAACACTAGGAGACATTTCCCGGTAAGAGAGGCTACTAAAGATAAACAACTAGATAGTCAGATCCCCCACATACCAAGCATTTCAATCATACACACAATATGCTCGATATGTGCAAATACAACGAAGCATCACAACATGACTCTACGACACAAGTACTTTATTTAAGGCTCAGGGAGCCATACATATCATACACAAAGGTACGGTCTCACGACCCAACGTACAAGTCATACAGTCATACAAACCAGCAGCGGAAGTAACTTGTCTGAGTACAGACAACTAGTAAAATAAAAGAGGCTTGGAAAGCCTAGCTATACTACGTGGTCCTTCACAAGCTCAGGGTCACCACCTGGGTCTTTGGCCTACTCGTTGATGTCAACGTCTACATAGAACCCATCAGAAGGGGTTGCAGCGTCTTCTGTAAAATGTAGATTATAGCAACATGAGTACAAAAGTACTCAGCAAGACTTACATCAGATCCTACATACATGCATAGTATCAAGAAGGGTTGGTGGAGTTATTGCAGCAAGCCAGCTTTGACTCTTGGCTAGGCTAACCTACGATACCCCAATTTGAAATGGTTTTGCGCACACGAGTCCACTACTCACCACTTCAATACACTACCGAGGATCCACCTCCGTCTTCCTACAGAAGAGCCATCCTCGGCACTCACACTTATCTTGAGGCTTTTAGTAGTTTCCATTTACTTGTCTATGAACTGTATAGGCAACCAAGTAGTCCTTTACCGCAGACGCGGCTATTCGAATAGATCATGTTAACCCTGCAGGGGTGTACTTCTTCATACACGCTCTCACCACTTATCGTCGCTTACACGACATGTACTCGGCAACCTTCAAGCGGAAGCCCAACGTGGGTGTCGGCCACGACCTACCTAATCACCTAAGCCTCCAGTCCAGGTTTATCGCCTATTCAGGTTCCATCCGCAGGGAGTCCGGCCGAGGTTTCCCATACGGCCCCGAACAATGTGAACAGGGTTCCCGAGATACCTAACGGGTATTCGGTACACCGTGCCACGTACCTACCGCATCACAGCCCACCCCTACGGTCAGCGCTGTCCACGGCCTCCAGTAGGCTACAAACACCAGAAACTACTTGCAACTCCTGGACGGAGAACTAGAGTGAATAAGAAGTCGAGAGGGTCCATTGGTTTCGGGCCCAATGCATGGTAGTAGCTGATTCTTAAATCACACATACAGATCTCAGTGCTTAAGGTCGGCTTCAATGAAACAACCCACCATGTACTCCTACATGGCCTCTCATCGATACCTTTACCAAATCGTGTTCACCACACCACTCTCATTACCGACATAATCATTTCACTCTAGCCCATCACCCAGATGAACCAGACCTGACACGACTCTAAGCATAGCAGGCATAGCAAGGTAGGAACAACACATACATAGGGCTCAATCAACTCCTACACATGCTAGTGGGTTTCATCTAGTTACTGTGGCAATGACAGGTCATGCAGAGGAAATGGGTTCAGCTACCGTAGCACACAGCAGTTTGAATCACGTTGTCTTAATGCAGTAAAAGAGAGCAGGAGCGAGAACATGGGATTGTATCGATATGATCAAATGGTTGGTTGCTTGCCTGATGGTTCGATGCACTGATATGGTTCTTCGTTAGGGTAATCACGGTACTCCTCGGGGGCAGAACCTGTCGCAAAGGACACCGATACACAACCATCACCAAACAATGTGCAACAATATGATGCATGCATGAAACATGGCAATATGAGTGTGTTGGGCTAATGCAACTAAAACCAGAGGGGTTTGAACAAATTTGAATCAAGGATTCAAATTTCAATTTCAAATATGGTCTTTTAAAGTGCTTTTCCTTGTTCTGCTTAAAACATCAATTTAACTTGTTTGATCATGCATGAAAATAGTACAGATGGATAGATTGGATTTTTCTGATCATTTTTCATATATAATTTGTCCAATTTGGAGTTACAGAATAAAAGTTATGAATTTTTGAAGTTTAAATAATATTCTGGAATTTCCTGATTTAATTTAAATCCAGAAAATCAATTACTGCGTCAGCCTGACGTCAGTGTGACGTCAGCAGGTCAACGGAACAGGTCTGGGTCAAACCTGACAGTGGGTCCCGCATGTCAGGGTGATTATTTTAATTAAGATTTAATTAAAACTAATCATGTATAATTAGCAGGGCTGGGCCCCACCTGTCATTGACTCAGGGGAGTCAACCAGGGCCCACCCGTGGTCAAAGTCAAAGTCGGCTGCCGGCGTTTACCCGCCGGCGAGCCCGATGCGGCGGCGGAAGTGGTTTTGGCCATTTCGGCCACCAAATGGACCGCGGAGACCACCGGAGTGGAGCTGAGGACAACCCACAGCTCTTGGCGGAGTCCGTTGGGGTCGGGGTGGCCGGAGTTGGCGCCGGCGACGACTTTGGCGGCCACCGGGGTTCGGTCGAGGATGAACTTGGCGCTAGAGGGGTCGGTGAGGCTCGTGGAGTGGCTAGCTAGGTGCTGTGGGACTCGGTGAGCAAGATGGACACCATCTTGTGGCCGGAGTGTGGCCGGAAGCACGTCGGCGACGAGGTCCGCGACGGTGCGGGCGTGTGATCCTCGTGCGGTGGCTACACGGCTCGGGAATGAGAGAGAGAGGGTCGGAGGAGTAGCTAGGCTCACAGCGCTCCCGTAGAGGCCACCGGCGGGGTCGGGGACGAGCTGAGGCAGCGACGGCGTTGAAAGGGATCTCCGGCGACGGCGAGCTCGGGCGAGGTCGGTGCGGTGGTCTCGGGCCGCTCGAGCACACGGGGCTCGGCTAGCTCGATGAAGTGGACGGCGGCGAAGCTCCTGGACACGGTGGCACGGCGTGGGGTGGACGGAGGGCGTGGCTACGGCGAGGGGGTGGCGGCGATGGCGTCGGCCATGGCTGGGGCGTGCGAGGGGGAGGAGCTGGAGAGGAGAGGGGGTGTCTGGGGGGTTCAGGGGAGAGAGGGAGGCCGGTTCACGGCGTTAGCCGGGCGAGGGAGGCGGCGAGGCGGCGAGCAGCTGCGTGGCGAGCTGCGGTGCCGCCGCCGAGCACCTTGGCTGCCTGCCTGGCAAGCCAAGCAGCTCGCTGGAGCGGTGGCCGGGCTGGGCCGGCCAGGTGGGCTGGCTGGTGGGCGACAGGTAAGTTTTCCCCTTTTTTTCTGTTTCTGTTTTTTTATTTAATATATCTGCAACTTTGTTGAATTTAACAAAATACCTAGGCAACTTCAAAAATCACCAAACTATTCATGGCCCATAGTTGGATTATTTCCAACATGAAACATTTTAGTTTGGAGATATTTGAGCATTTAAATATTTTATATTATTTTAAATGCCCAAATTCAAATATCTATGATTTAATTCAAAAACCCTAGGATGGCCTAGAAAAATGTGCACCACTTTTGGCAGAGGTTCTGAACCAAGGCAAAAATGATGGGCATTTTAGAAGGGCATTTCAGGTTCATTGAAAAATTATTTTAGTAACCCTAGTTGGTTTCAGAGGGGACTGGGGGTTCCGTCATCCCCATTTCAAGTTTCTGATGAAAGAGTAAACATGATGCAACACTCTAATGCATGACTAGCTAGGGTGTGACAACTCACCCCCACTCAAAAGAATCTCGTCCCGAGATTTGGGTTCCTCCAGGAAGAAGGCGGGATATTCAAGTCGAAGACGATCCTCCCTTTCCCAAGTTGCTTCATCCTCAGAATGGTGCGACCATTGAACCTTGAGAAACTTGATATTATGACGTCGCGTGGTACGTTCGGCCTGATCGAGGATACGAATGGGGTACTCTTGATATGTAAGATCATCTTGGAGATCAAGCGTTTCGTGGTCCACTCCACGGATAGAATCCGAGAAGCAACGCCTGAGTTGGGAAACGTGGAAGACATCGTGAACTCTGGAGAGGTGCGGAGGTAGTTCCAACTGGTAGGCAACTTCTCCTCGTTTGGCGAGAATACGAAAAGGTCCAATGTAACGAGGAGCCAATTTGCCTTTGATACCGAAACGATGGGTTCCCTTCAGAGGGGTGACCCGAAGATAAGCCTTCTCGTCAACTTCGAAAGTCATAGCCCTATGTTTTCGGTCATATTGACTCTTTTGACGAGATTGGGCTGTTTTCAACTTTTCACGAACGATACGAACTTGTTCTTTTGCTTCCTGAATCATATCCGGGCCAGAGAATTGTCTTTCCCCGGTCTCTGACCAGTTAAGGGGTGTTCGACATCGTCGTCCATAGAGAACTTCAAAAGGGGCTTTACCCAAGCTAGATTGATAGCTGTTGTTGTAGGCGAATTCGGCAAATGGAAGGCACTTCTCCCAGTCCATTCCGAAAGAGATAACAGAGGCTCGAAGCATGTCTTCTAGAATTTGGTTGACGCGTTCCACTTGACCACTCGACTGAGGGTGGAAAGCGGTGCTAAAGGAGAGACGGGTTCCCATAGCATTTTGGAAACTTTCCCAAAATCGAGAGGTGAAAAGACTTCCTCGATCCGAGTTAATTTCCAAAGGAACACCATGGAGAGACACTATTCGGGAGATGTACAAATCTGCCAGCTGACTAGCGGTTATACTCTCACGAACAGGTAAGAAATGGGCTACCTTGGAAAGACGATCGACCACGACGAAAATAGCATTATTCCCTCTCTTGGTCCTGGGAAAACCGGTAATGAAATCCATACTAATTTTATCCCATTTCCATTCAGGAATAGCTAAGGGTTGAAGAGTGCCAGCAGGCCGTTGATGCTCTGCTTTTACACGACGACAGACGTCGCAATTTGCAATATACTGAGCAATTTCTCTCTTCATCCTAGTCCACCAGAACCTCTGGCGTAGGTCCTGATACATTTTAGTACTACCGGGATGAATAGTGAGAGGAGATTCATGAGCTTCCTTAAGGATTAATCGCCTTAGGTTGCGCACTTTGGGAACTACTAGTCGATTCCCGAAGTATACGACTCCTTGATCATTAATGGAGAAACAACCCGCAATTCCTTTCTGAATGTTCCTCTTGATGCGGGAGATTCCCGGATCTACCTTCTGTGCTTTGATAATTTGATCCGTAAGGGTAGGTTTTGCCACCAAGGTGGAAAGAAAACCTTGAGGTACAATGTGAAGGCTAAGTTTCCGAAATTCCTCATGGAGAAACGGTTGACTTTGTTGTAACATCAGGTTGTTACAATAAGATTTACGACTTAGCGCATCAGCCATGACGTTGGCTTTCCCTGGGGTGTAGGTTATTCCTAAGTCGAAGTCTGTGATCAATTCAACCCAACGTCTCTGCCTGAGATTCAAATCCGGTTGGGTGAAAATGTACTTCAGACTTTGGTGATCAGTGAATATTTCGCAACGATTACCGAGGAGGTAATGTCGCCAGGTCTTAAGCGCATAGACTACGGCTGCAAGCTCTAGATCATGAGTAGGATAATTCTCCTCATGTGGGTGCAATTGCCGCGAAGCGTAAGCAATTACGTGTCGATCTTGCATGAGAATGCAACCTAGTCCTTGTCGCGAGGCGTCGCAGTAGATAACGAAGTCCTTGGAGAAGTCTGGCGGTACCAGCACAGGAGCAGAGGTCAGGCGTCTTTTCAGTTCCTGAAAGTTGTGCTCACATTGTGGAGTCCATTCGAACTTTTTATCTTTCTTGAGGAGTTCGGTTAGAGGTTTAGCAACTTTGGAAAAGTTCTCGACAAAGCGACGGCAATAGCTCGCTAAGCCTAGAAAACTCCGAACTTGCTTGACCGATTCAGGTGGAGTCCAATTAAGGACGGCTTGAACTCGCTCAGGGTTAACAGCAATACCTTTACCAGATATTACATGACCCAGATAGGTCACTTCTGACAACCAGAATTCACATTTAGAAAATTTGGCATAAAGGCGATGCTCTCGAAGTTTCTTCAACACTAGCCTTAGATGTTCGACATGTTCTTCCTCGTTCTTGGAGTAGATGAGTATATCATCGAGATAAACTACGACGAATTTATCCAAATACTCCATGAAGATTGAGTTCATTAACCGAGAAAAGGTGGCTGGAGCGTTGGTTAAACCGAAGGACATGACGGTGTACTCGTATTGGCCATAACGAGTAACAAAGGCCGTTTTAGGAATGTCCCCGTTTCTGATTTTGATTTGATGGTAGCCCAACCTCAAATCCATCTTGGAGAAGACTGAGGATCCAGCGAGCTGATCATACAGGTCGTTGATCCTGGGAAGCGGGTATTTGTTTTTGATTGTGACCAAATTGACAGGTCGGTAATCTACAACCATCCGGTCCGTACCATCCTTTTTCTTGACGAATAGGACGGGGCAAGCCCACGGAGATGAGCTAGGTCGGATGAAACCCTTTTTCAAGGACTCATCGAGTTGTTTCTTAAGCTCGGCGAGTTCTAGGGGTGCCATCTTATAAGGTCTTCTAGCAATCGGAACGGTTCCGGGGATGAGGTCGATTACGAACTCAACATCCCTGTCAGGTGGAACACCTGGCAATTCCTCTGGAAAGACATCCGGGAAGTCACAGACTACCGGCACGTCCTCAAGGTCTGGCAAAGGGCTGGCGTTAAGAGAATATAATTGTCGCTTGGCTATTCGGGTCAAGACATTGACTATCTTCCCCGAAGGATGGGTGAGTTGAACAGTCCTAGAGAAGCAATCAATTTGGGCATGATGAGCTGACATCCAGTCCATACCCAGAATGATATTAATATCTGAAGATTTAAGGGCTATCAAAGACGCGAGGAAAACAAGTCTGTCGACTTGGATTTCATTTCCATGGCTTACTCTAGAAGTTTGCCATTTGGATCCCGGAGTTTGAATTACCATAGAGGTTGGCATATCACCAAATGCGACGTTATGCAAGCGAGCATAGTTTTCAGATATAAAAGAATGCGAGGCTCCTGTATCGAAAAGAACAGATGCCGGGTGGCAATTAACAAGAAGCGTACCGAGAACGACGTTGGGATCCTCTTGAGCTTCTTCGGCAGAGATACAGTTAACATGGCCACGTGAAGCGGTGACCGGCTTGGCGTGGAATATTTTTCCTGTCGGCTTGCCACGGCCAACAGCTTTAGCGGATTGGCTGGGGTTGGTCTGGGGACACTCACGCATATAGTGACCAGATTCCCCACATTTGAAACAAGTCACGGAACTGGTGCGTGGAGGAGCATTATTGGTTGGACCCCCATAGGGCTTGGCTGGAGCAAACTGTTGAACGGGGCAAGGCGCCTGGAAAGATGGCCTCGGTGTGAACCTGGGTGGCAGGGCGGTGTTGGGCACCCACACGCGGCGCTTCTGAGGACCAGCACCGGATGAGGAACCCATATCACGGCCATGCTTGCGTGTTGCGTCATAGTCAGTCTGACCAGTTTCAGCACTGATGGCTTTGTTGACAAGTTTCTGAAAAGATGTGCACTCATGCAGACGGAGGTCGCGGCGAAGCTCAGGACTAAGGCCCTTACGGAACCTTGCTTGCTTCTTGGCGTCAGTAGACACTTCCTCAGTTGCATATCGGGCGAGACTACCAAACTCCCTGCTATAGGCATCCATAGAAAGTCGGCCTTGGGTGAAACTGCAAAATTCTTCTCGTTTACGGTCCATGAGACCCTCCGGAATGTGATGTTCACGGAAAGCCTCACTGAACTCAGCCCAAGTAGTGACAAGGCCCGCTGGCCGCATAGCTCCATAATTCTCCCACCATAGACTGGCGGGGCCTTCAAGATGATATGCAGCAAAGGTGACCTTGTCAGCCTCAGCTACTAGCGCGGAACGCAGCTTGTGAGAGATACTGCGAAGCCAGTCATCAGCGTCGAGAGGCTCGACTGAGTGGTGGAACGTGGGTGGATGCAATTTGATAAAATCACTGAGTGACACCACGTTAGCCCTCTGATGGTGTGCTGTATTCTGTTCAATACGCTCCAACAAACGGTTGGTCTCCCGCTTGTTTCTCTCAGCTTCCATCATAACCTCGGCTAGTGAAGGAGGATGAGGCAGATTTGCATCCCTGGCTTCACTGCCTTCGGCCTGCTCTTGGGAAGCAGGGTTAGCGCGCGTGTTGACCATCCTAGGTGAACAAGACAATGATTTAGTCAGGATGGTAAAATTCCGACATAGGATACATAATGTAAGGAATAACTCGGAATGCAAGATGATCATCCATATGACATGGTAGATACAGAAACTGCATCTTTTATTCCATCGTCATACACACCATACAGGGTTTAGTACAAGACCAAACAAAGTACTATTACGGTGACAAGAGGATTACATCTCATCGGAGGCATTCCAAGCTCTTATACATTATTTTTCTACATCTCCGGAAAGAGTACAAACTAGGTCATATCCCACGAGTCACGCAGGACGATAGACGACACGGCTAGTGCGAACTAGTGATACTACCACTAACTCAGACCGATCCGTAGTAGTCCTCGTAGAAGTCACCTCCATAGCCTGGAAGTTCAACATGATCATCCGGAAACAGACGGTCTCGCGGAGCTTGTGGACCATAGGGGCTAGGATGAGGCCTTGGACCAACAAACGGTGGCCTGCGGGGACCGCGAGGTGGGGTGATGCCTCCTACATCACGCCAAACCATCACGTCCGGCAGAGCAGATCTCACAGGATAGAGATCGCGCATATCTGAATATCCAGCTTGCACCACCGGTGCGAACCGAGTCAACGTGGCCCAGTGGTCAGCACGGGTATTGAAGAGCTCTAACCTTAAGGCCCGATTTTCACGGTCCTTATCCCCGAGCATCTCAGCAGTGGTGCGAGTCCGTGAATCCTCCTGAGTGGGGTCAGCATAGATAGCCTGGAGATATCCTTGTGCTCCCGGAAGTGATCCTGGCATATACCGGAAATCAGAGTCCCAAAATAAACCAGATCTGACTCGCATAATGGTCATCATAGAGTAGGCGGCGTCCTGCACAGCCATCTCAATAGTAACCCCGAGTCCATAGGAACAGTGAAGAGGCTCGGTGGATCCAGGATAAGATGGAAATATCCTGACGGTGCAGAGATACTGGCTTTGATTAAAATCTCGGAATTGCTCTTCGACCGTGTACTCGGGATACCAGCGGTATCCAGCCTCAGTCATTACCCTGACCAACTTAGCAGTATGGCCGGGTACATCTAGACATCGAGTCAGGCGAACCACTTGATTGAGGTCGCGAGTGGCCATCTGAAAGCACAATCATAATGCAAAGGCATTAGAATTTCTAGCAAAATTTCGGCAGCATAACAGCTGTAAATGCTCAAGAAGGATTGAGACATTTGACAAAGGATTTCGTACACACTCAACATCATCACCTCAAAGTTCTGAAACCATTCTAACAACATAATGTGGTAGTAGATCTGAACTAGGCTTGTATCCATCAAACTTATAAGGTACTACTGATTAGTAACACGTGATCCTGATAGAGAGAACAGATCCTAATTCCTTAACCCCCGGTGGAAAAATGGACTGACTCAGATCAGAAAGTCACAAGGTATAAGGAGTAAAAAGAGCCTTACGTTCCAACCCACAAACAATTCCCCTACATATAACTAAAGAATTTCTAGACTCAACATCGACCAGTTTGGCTTGGAGAACCTACAGGCAGTCCGGCTCTGATGCCAACGCTGTCAGGACCCCGACTCGATGTCACATCGATCTAGCTGGTAACACCTCATATCACTTTGCGGCCTCACGCACGGTATCCCCACAGGTGTCGTCTTACCTTTTCCCGGGACCGTTTGCGCCTTTTGGCTCACGTATATGATAGTGTCGCTAGCATCCATATGATAAGGAGCCCGGGCTGACATGACTAGTCGTAAACCCAAAGTGGCACAGACTTACAGGGACAGGCATCCATGACCCAGCTTCGAACGTGTCGGTCATCAGCAAGTGGGTCCGGGCTGTAGCATTGGGCTAGCAGGACTCCGGTAAACCGGGCTGTAGCGGGCTAACAGGACTCCGGTACTCAAAGCGTGACATTTCCCCGAAGGGACAGACACAGGAACGAAGAAGGACACATGCCGGCCAGCCTAAGTGTTCCAGAGCAGTAGCAAGCTACCATGGCTCAGCGGTAACACTAGGAGACATTTCCCGGTAAGAGAGGCTACTAGAGATAAACAACTAGATAGTCAGATCCCACACATACCAAGCATTTCAATCATACACACAATATGCTCGATATGTGCAAATACAACGAAGCATCACAACATGACTCTATGACACAAGTACTTTATTTAAGGCTCAGTGAGCCATACATAACATACACAAAGGTACGGGTCTCACGACCCCACATACAAGTCATACAGTCATACAAACCAGCAGCGGAAGTAACTTGTCTGAGTACAGACAACTAGTAAAATAAAAGAGGCTTGGAAAGCCTAGCTATACTACGTGGTCCTCCACAAGTTCAGGGTCACCACCTGGGTCTTAGCCTACTCGTTGATGTCAACGTCTACATAGAACCCATCAGAAGGGGTTGCAGCGTCTTCTGTAAAAATGTAGATTATAGCAACATGAGTACAAAGGTACTCAGCAAGACTTACATCAGATCCTACATACATGCATAGTATCAAGAAGGCAAATGTCAGGACCCCGACTCGATGTCACATCGATCTAGCCGGTAACACCTCATATCACTTTGCGGCCTCACGCACGGTATCCCCACGGGTGTCGTCTTACCTTTGCCCGGGACCGTTTGCGCCTTTTGGCTCACGTATATGATAGTGTCGCTAGCATCCATATGATAAGGAGCCCGGGCTGACATGACTAGTCGTAAACCCAAAGTGGCACAGACTTACAGGGACAGGCATCCATGACCCAGCTTCGAACGTGTCGGTCATCAGCAAGTGGGTCCGGGCTGTAGCACTGGGCTAGCAGGACTCCGGTAAACCGGGCTGTAGCGGGCTAACAGGACTCCGGTACTCAAAGCGTGACATTTCCCCGAAGGGACAGACACAGGAACGAAGAAGGACACATGCCGGCCAGCCTAAGTGTTCCAGAGCAGTAGCAAGCTACCATGGCTCAGCGGTAACACTAGGAGACATTTCCCGGTAAGAGAGGCTACTAAAGATAAACAACTAGATAGTCAGATCCCACACATACCAAGCATTTCAATCATACACACAATATGCTCGATATGTGCAAATACAACGAAGCATCACAACATGACTCTACGACACAAGTACTTTATTTAAGGCTCAGGGAGCCATACATATCATACACAAAGGTACGGTCTCACGACCCAACGTACAAGTCATACAGTCATACAAACCAGCAGCGGAAGTAACTTGTCTGAGTACAGACAAATAGTAAAATAAAAGAGGCTGGGAAAGCCTAGCTATACTACGTGGTCCTTCACAAGCTCAGGGTCACCACCTGGGTCTTTAGCCTACTCGTTGATGTCAACGTCTACATAGAACCCATCAGAAGGGGTTGCAGCGTCTTCTGTAAAATGTAGATTATAGCAACATGAGTACAAAAGTACTCAGCAAGACTTACATCAGATCCTACATACATGCATAGTATCAAGAAGGGTTGGTGGAGTTATTGCAGCAAGCCAGCTTTGACTCTTGGCTAGGCTAACCTACGATACCCCAATTTGAAATGGTTTTGCGCACACGAGTCCACTACTCACCACTTCAATACACTACCGAGGATCCACCTCCGTCTTCCTACAGAAGAGCCATCCTCGGCACTCACACTTATCTTGAGGCTTTTAGTAGTTTCCATTTACTTGTCTATGAACTGTATAGGCAACCAAGTAGTCCTTTACCGCGGACGCGGCTATTCGAATAGATCATGTTAACCCTGCAGGGGTGTACTTCTTCATACACGCTCTCACCACTTATCGTCGCTTACACGACATGTACTCGGCAACCTTCAAGCGGAAGCCCAACGTGGGTGTCGGCCATGACCTACCTAATCACCTAAGCCTCCAGTCCAGGTTTATCGCCTATTCAGGTTCCATCCGCAGGGAGTCCGGCCGAGGTTTCCCATACGGCCCCGAACGATGTGAACAGGGTTCCCGAGATACCTAACGGGTATTCGGTACACCGTGCCACGTACCTACCGCATCACAGCCCACCCCTACGGTCAGCGCTGTCCACGGCCTCCAGTAGGCTACAAACACCAGAAACTACTTGCAACTCCTGGACGGAGAACTAGAGTGAATAAGAAGTCGAGAGGGTCCATTGGTTTCGGGCCCAATGCATGGTAGTAGCTGATTCTTAAATCACACATACAGATCTCAGTGCTTAAGGTCGGCTTCAATGAAACAACCCACCATGTACTCCTACATGGCCTCTCATCGATACCTTTACCAAATCGTGTTCACCACACCACTCTCATTACCGACATAATCATTTCACTCTAGCCCATCACCCAGATGAACCAGACCTGACACGACTCTAAGCATAGCAGGCATAGCAAGGTAGGAACAACACATACATAGGGCTCAATCAACTCCTACACATGCTAGTGGGTTTCATCTAGTTACTGTGGCAATGACAGGTCATGCAGAGGAAATGGGTTCAACTACCGTAGCACACAGCAGTTTGAATCGCGTTGTCTTAATGCAGTAAAAGAGAGCAGGAGCGAGAACATGGGATTGTATCGATATGATCAAATGGTTGGTTGCTTTCCTGATGGTTCGATGCACTGATATGGTTCTTCGTTAGGGTAATCACGGTACTCCTCGGGGGCAGAACCTGTCGCAAACGACACCGATACACAACCATCACCAAACAATGTGCAACAATATGATGCATGCATGAAACATGGCAATATGAGTGTGTTGGGCTAATGCAACTAAAACCAGAGGGGTTTGAACAAATTTGAATCAAGGATTCAAATTTTAAATTCAAATATGGTCTTTTAAAGTGCTTTTCCTTGTTCTGCTTAAAACATCAATTTAACTTGTTTGATCATGCATGAAAATAGTACAGATGGATAGATTGGATTTTTCTGATCATTTTTCATATATAATTTGTCCAATTTGGAGTTACAGAATAAAAGTTATGAATTTTTGAAGTTTAAATAATATTCTGGAATTTCCTGATTTAATTTAAATCCAGAAAATCAATTACTGCGTCAGCCTGACGTCAGTGTGACGTCAGCAGGTCAACGGAACAGGTCTGGGTCAAACCTGACAGTGGGTCCCGCATGTCAGGGTGATTATTTTAATTAAGATTTAATTAAAACTAATCCTGTATAATTAGCAGGGCTGGGCCCCACCTGTCATTGACTCAGGAGAGTCAACCAGGGCCCACCCGTGGTCAAAGTCAAAGTCGGCTGCCGGCGTTTAGCCGCCGGCGAGCCCGACGCGGCGGCGGGGGTGGTTTTGGCCATTTCGGCCACCAAATGGACCGCGGAGACCACCGGAGTGGAGCTGAGGACAAACCGCAGCTCTTGGCGGAGTCCGTTGGGGTCGGGGTGGCCGGAGTTGGCGCCGGCGACGACTTTGGCGGCCACCGGGGTTCGGTCGAGGATGAACTTGGCGCTAGAGGGGTCGGTGAGGCTCGTGGAGTGGCTAGCTAGGTGCTGTGGGACTCGGTGAGCAAGATGGACACCATCTTGTGGCCGGAGTGTGGCCGGAAGCACGTCGGCGACGAGGTCCGCGACGGTGCGGGCGTGTGATCCTCGTGCGGTGGCTACACGGCTCGGGAATGAGAGAGAGAGGGTCGGAGGAGTAGCTAGGCTCACAGCGCTCCCGTAGAGGCCACCGGCGGGGTCGGGGACGAGCTGAGGCAGCGACGGCGTTGAAGGGGATCTCCGGCGACGGCGAGCTCGGACGAGGTCGGTGCGGTGGTCTCGGGCCGCTCGAGCACACGGGGCTCGGCTAGCTCGATGAAGTGGACGGCGGCGAAGCTCCTGGACACGGTGGCACGGCGTGGGGTGGACGGAGGGCGTGGCTACGGCGAGGGGGTGGCGGCGATGGCGTCGGCCATGGCTGGGGCGTGCGAGGGGGAGGAGCTGGAGAGGAGAGGGGGTGTCTGGGGGGTTCGGGGGAGAGAGGGAGGCCGGTTCACGGCGTTAGCCGGGCGAGGGAGGCGGCGAGGCGGCGAGCAGCTGCGTGGCGAGCTGCGGTGCCGCCGCCGAGCACCTTGGCTGCCTGCCTGGCAAGCCAAGCAGCTCGCTGGAGCGGTGGCCGGGCTGGGCCGGCCAGGTGGGCTGGCTGGTGGGCGACAGGTAAGTTTTCCCCTTTTTTCTGTTTCTGTTTTTTTTATTTAATATATCTGCAACTTTGTTGAATTTAATAAAATACCTAGGCAACTTCAAAAATCACCAAACTATTCCTGGCCCATAGTTGGATTATTTCCAACATGAAACATTTTAGTTTGGAGATATTAGAGCATTTAAATATTTTATATTATTTTAAATGCCCAAATTCAAATATCTATGATTTAATTCAAAAACCCTAGGATGGCCTAGAAAAATGTGCACCACTTTTGGCAGAGGTTCTGAACCAAGGGAAAAATGATGGGCATTTTAGAAGGGCATTTCAGGTTCATTGAAAAATTATTTTAGTAACCCTAGTTGGTTTCAGAGGGGACTGGGGGTTCCGTCATCCCCATTTCAAGTTTCTGATGAAAGAGTAAACATGATGCAACACTCTAATGCATGACTAGCTAGGGTGTGACAATTACTTTTAATTGGGTTTGAGTTGGGTGAACATTCTCAATGTTTAACAACTACCTTGATAGTTAAATAAAATTTATTCCTTTGAAGTAGGGAAAAATTGGCTTTACATAAAAACATATTAACCATACAGCCTCCACCAGCCATATATGCATATAGTGATAGCTTTACATTGTTCATTACTCTCTTGTGTTACCTTGCCAGCATATTATATGTGCTAACCCATTTTTGGGCTGCAACGTATCATGTTGTAGACTTTTCAGACGACGAGTAAGGAGCCTTAGGTCATGGTCTTTCACTCAGTGATGCCGTTGGAGTTGATGGACTCATTTTATCTTCCAAGCCTTCCGCTGTTATCGTATTAGATGGCCTTAAGCCATATTTATTGTAATAAGTTCTCTTTTGAGACATTCGGTGTAATAAGTGTGTGATTGCCACTCTGTTATATATCCTTCAAGTACTATGTGTGTCAGCATTACCAATCCCGGGATGACACTTATACACAGAGATCATACTGTTTGAGGTCTGCTCGCTACATAACTAAACCGAGAAAACTGAACCGGTAAAATAAAAACGCATCTAGGGTTTCAAAAAAACGATCGGTTTTTATTACCTAAACCGAAAAAACGATGGCTCGGATCTGACAAACGGCGGTGGCGGCGAGCGGCGTGCGGGGCAGCGGCGACTGGCGCGAGCTGCAGGCGGCGAGTGGCAGCGAGAGGCGGCGTAGCGCGGGTGGCGGCGAC
>NC_057797.1:133828961-133840907 GCF_018294505.1 Triticum aestivum | reverse complement strand
GGAGTCCTCCTCGGACTCGCGGCGGCCGGCCGGACTCGGTCAGGGTGAGGCGGTGCGGCGACTGGGCCGTGGCCTGGCGCTAGCTGGGCCGGCCAAGTTCGGCCGTGAATTCTTTTTTTTTAAAGATTACGCCAGAAAAACATCCTAATAAATAAAATAAAACTCTAAAAATGCCAAAACAAATTTTCACCGTCTAAATAAAATACTTAGAACATGATGAACATTTTCTTGGCCTAACATGCAATTTTAAAAATATGCATATTTTTCTAATTCAAATAAAATTGCAATGAAATCCAAATAAAAAATTATTTATTTGATTTTAATATTTTTCCTCTAATATTTCGTTTATTTTGGAGAAGTCATATTATCTCCTCTCATATATTTTAATATGAAATATTTTCGGAGAGAAAAATCATTAAAACCAAAATGATCCTTGTTTCGATATTTGAGCAAAAAAAATCAAATATGAAAATGATGAAATCCCCAACTCTCTCCGTGGGTCCTTGAGTTGCCTAGAATTTTGAGGATTGCAAGACGAAATGCAATAAAATATGATATGCATGAATGACCTATGTATAACATCCCAAATTGAAAATTTGGGATGTTACACATAGACACACTCTCCCCTCTCGTTGCTATGCATCTCCTAGATAGATATTGCATGATCGTAGGAATATTTTTGAAATACTGCATTCCCCAACAGTTGTATCCGAGCTAGGTCTATGCGTAGATGTTATATGCACGAGTAGAACACAAAGAGTTGTGGGCGATAATAGTCGTACTGCTTACCAGCGATGTCTTACTTTGATTCAGCGGTATTGTTGGATGAAGTGGCCTAGACCGACATTACATGACCGCGTTGATGAGACTGGTTCTATCGACGTGCTTCGCACACAGGTGGCTAGTGGTTGTCTGTTTCTCTAGCTTTAGTTGAATCGAGTTTGACTACGCCCGGTCCTTGTTGAAGGTTAAAATAGCACACTTGACAAAAAATCGTTGTGGTTCTGATGCATAGGTAAGAACGGTTCTTGCTAGAAGCCCGTAGCAACCACGTAAAACTTGCAACAACAAAGTAGAGGACTTGTAACTTGTTTTTGTAGGGCATGTTGTGATGTGATATGGTCAAGATGTGATGATATAAACTGTTGTATGAGATGATCATGTTTTGCAACAGTTATTGGGCGACTGGCAGGAGCCATATGGTTGTTGTCACATCCTAGTTAGCCATGCATTAGAGTGTTGCATCATGTTTACTCTTTCATCAGAAACCTGAAATGGGGATGACAGAACCCCCAGTCCCCTCTGAATCCAATTAGGGTTTACTGAAAACTTTTTCAATGAACCTGAAATGCCCTTCTAAAATGCCCATCATTTTTGTCTTGGTTCAGAACCTCTGCCAAAAGTGATGCACATTTTCCTAGGCCAGCTTAGGGTTTTTGAAGTAAATCATAAATATTTGAATTTGGGCATTTAAAATTATATAAAATATTTAAATGCTCAAATATCTCCAAACTAAAATGTTTCATGTTGGAAATAATCCAACTATGGACCAGGAGTAGTTTGGTGATTTTAGGAGTTGCCTAAGTATTTTATTTAATTCAACAAAGTTGCAGAAGTATTAGAAAAACAGAAAACAGAAAGAAATGGAAAAAAGCTTATCTGGCGCCTGCTCCCGCCCACCTTCCGGCCCAGCCCAGCGCCGCTCCAGCGAGCTGCTTACCGGCCAGGCAGGCAGGCAGGTGCCCGACGGCGACCGCAGCGCGCGCCACGCACCTACTCACCGCCTCGCCGCTTCCCGCGCCCGGTGACGTCGTGGACCGGCCTCCCTCGCTCCCCCGAACCCCCCAAACACCCCCTCTCCTCTCCAGCTCCTCCCCCTCGCGCTCCCCCGCCATGACCGACGCCACCATCGCCGTGCCTTCGTCGTAGCCGTGCTCCCCGCCGCCCGTGCGTCCTCTCACCGTGTCCAGGAGCTCCGCCGCTGTCCACTCCATCGAGCAAGCCGAGCCCCGAGCGCTCGCAACGCCCGAGTCCACCGCACCGACCTCGCCCGAGTCCGCCGTCGCCGGAGATCCCCT
This sequence comes from Triticum aestivum, assembly GCF_018294505.1. Lineage (NCBI taxonomy): Eukaryota > Viridiplantae > Streptophyta > Magnoliopsida > Poales > Poaceae > Triticum > Triticum aestivum. The sequence goes on along the minus strand of NC_057797.1, from coordinate 133,838,829 downwards.
TCAACGCCGTCGTCGCTCTGGTCCATCCCCGGCCGCACCAAGGGCTTCGTCGCACTCACTGTGAGCTTAGCCATATTCCCCTTCCTTCCGTTCTTGCTCCCGAGCCGTGTAGCGACCTCCCGGAGCTCAACCGCACCCACCGCCGTGGAGCTCGTCGCCGACGTGCTCCCGGTCATCCTCCGGCCACTCCACGGTGTCCATCATGCTCACCGTGTCACTTAGCACCTAGCTAGCCACTCCCCGAGCCTCACCGACCCCTCTAGTGTCAAGTTCGTCTTCGGCCGAACCCCGGTGGCCGCCAAAGTCGTCGCCGGCGCCAACTCCGGCCACCCCGACCCCAACGGACTCCACCAAGAGCTGCGGCTCGTCCTCAGCTCCACTCCGGTGGTCTCTGCGACCCATTTGGTGGCCGAAACAGCCAAAACCACTTTCGCCACCGCGTCGGGCTCGCCGGCGGCTAAACGCCGGTGCAGCCGACCCGGGTTTGACCACGGGTGGGCCCTGGTTGACTCCCCTGAGTCAATGACAGGTGGGGCCCAGCCCTGTTAATTAAACAGGTTTAGTTTTAATTAAACTTTAATTAATTTAATCACCCTGACATGCGGGACCCACTGTCAGGTTTGACCCGGACGTGTTCCGTTGACCTGCTGACGTCACACTGACGTCAGGCTGACGCAATAATTGATTTTCTGGAATTAATCTAATATAGGAAATTCTAGAATATAATTTAAACTTCAAAAATTCATAACTTTTATTCTGTAACTCCAAATCAGACAAATTATATATGAAAAATGATCAGAAAAATCCAATCTATCCATTTGTACTATTTTCATGCATGATTAAACAAGTTAACCTGATGTTTAATGCAGAACAAGGAAAAACACTTTAAAGGGCCATGTTTGAGTTTGAAATTTGAATCTTTGATTCAAATTGGTTCAAACCCTTCTGGTCTTAGTTGCATTAGCCCAACACACTCATATTGCTATGTTTCATGCATGCATCATATTGTTGCACATTGTTTGGTGATGGTTGTGTATCGGTGTTCTTTGCGGCAGGATCTACCTCCGAGGACTATCGTGATTACCCTAACGAAGAACCGTATCAGTGCATCGAACCATCAGGCAAGCAACCAACCATTTGATCATATCGATACAATCCCATGTTATCGCTCCTGCTCTCTTTTACTGCATTAAGACAACGCGTTTCAAACTGCTGTGTGCTATGGTAGTTGAACCCACTTCCTCTGCATGACCTGGCATTGCCACAGTAACTAGATGAAACCCACTAGCATGTGTAGGAGTTGATTGAGCCATATGTATGTGTTGTTCCTACCTTGCTATGCCTGCTATGCTTAGAGTCGTGTCAGGTCTGGTTCATCTGGGTGATGGGCTAGAGTGAAATGATTATGTCGGTAATAAGAGTGGTGTGGTGAACACGATTTGGTAAAGGTATCAATGAGAGGCCATGTAGGAGTACATGGTGGGTTGTTTCATTGAAGCGGGCCTTAAGCACTGAGATCTGTATGTGTGATTTAAGAATCAGCTACTACCATGCATTGGGCCCGAAACCAATGGACCCTCTCGGCTTCTTATTCACCCTAGTTCTCCGTCCAGGAGTTGCAAGTAGTTTCTGGTGTTTGTAGCCTACTAGAGGCCGTGGACAGCGCTGACCGTAGGGGTGGGCTGTGATGCGGTAGGTACGTGGCCGGGTGTACCGAATACCCATTAGGTATCTCGGGAACCCTGTTCACATCGTTCGGGGCCGTATGGGAAACCTCGGCCGGACTCCCTGCGGATGGAACCTGGATAGGCGATAAACCTAGACTGGAGGCTTAGGTGATTAGGTAGGTCGTGGCCGACACCCACGTTGGGCTTCCGCTTGAAGGTTGCCGAGTACATGTCGTGTAAACGACGGTAAGTGGTGAGAGCGTGTATGAAGAAGTACACCCCTGCAGGGTTATCATGATCTATTCGAATAGCCGCGTCCGCGGTAAAGGACTACTTGGTTGCCTATACAGTTCATAGACAAGTAAATGGAAACTACTAAAAGCCTCAAGATAAGTGTGAGTGCCGAGGATGGCTCTTCCGTAGGAAGACGGAGGTGGATCCTCGGTAGTGTATTGAATTGGTGAGTAGTGGACTCGTGTGCGCAAAACCATTTCGAGTTAGAGTCTCGTAGGTTAGCCTAGCCAAGAGTCAAAGCTGGCTTGCTGCAACAACTCCACCAACCCTTCTTGATAATGTGCATGTATGTAGGATCTGATGTAAGTCTTGCTGAGTACCTTTGTACTCATGTTGCTATAATTTACATTTTTCACAGAAGACGCTGCAACCCCTTCTGATGGGTTCTACGTAGACGTTGACATCAATGAGTAGGCTAAGGCCCAGGTGGTGATCCTGAGCTTGTGAAGGACCTCGTAGTATAGCTAGGCTTTCCAAGCCTCTTTTATTTTACTAGTTGTCTGTACTCAGACAAGTTACTTCCGCTGCTGGTTTGTATGACTGTATGACTTGAATGCTGGGTCGTGTGACCCGTACCTTTGTGTATGTTATGTATGGCTCTCTGAGCCTTAAATAAAGTACTTGTGTCATAGAGTCATGTTGTGATGCCTTGTTGTATTTGCACATATCGAGCATATTGTGTGTATGTTTGAAATGCTTGGTATGTGTGGGATCTGACTATCTAGTTGTTTATCCTTAGTAGCCTCTCTTACCGGGAAATGTCTCCTAGTGTTACCTCTGAGCCATGGTAGCTTGCTACTGCTCGGGAACACTTAGGCTGGCCGGCATGTGTCCTTCTTCGTTCTTGTGTCTGTCCCTTCGGGGAAATGTCACGCATTGAGTACCGGAGTCCTGTTAGCCCGCTACAGCCCGGTTTACCGGAGTCCTGCTAGCCCAGTGCTACAGCCCAGACCCATTTGCTGATGACCGACACGTTCGTTGCTGGGTCATGGATGCCTGTCCCTGTAAGTCTGTGCCACTTTGGGTTTATGACTAGTCATGTCAGCCCGGGCTCTTTATCATATGGATGCTAGCGACACTATCATATGCGTGAGCCAAAAGGCGCAAACGGTCCCGGGCAAAGGTAAGGCGACACCCGTGGGGTTACCGTGCGTGAGGCCGCAAAGTGATATGAGGTGTTACAAGCTAGATCGATGTGACATTGAGTCGGGGTCCTGACAGCGTTGGCATCAGAGCCGGACTGCCTGTAGGTTTTCCAAGCCAAACCGGTCGATGTTGAGTCTAGAAATTCTTTAGTTATATGTAGGGGAATCGTTTGTGGGATGGAACGTAAGGCTCTTTTTACTCCTTTATCTTATGACATTCTGATCTGAGTCAGTCTATTCTTCCACCGGGGGTTAAGGAATTAGGATCTATTCTCTCTATCAGGATCACGCGTTACTAATCAGTAGTACCTTATAGGGTTGATGGATACAAGCCTAGTTCAGTTCTTCTACCACGTTATGTTGTTAGGATGGATTCAGAACTTTGATATGATGATGTTGAGTGTGTATGAAATCCTTTGTCAAATGTCTCAAAATCCTTCTTTAGCATTTACAGCTGTTATGCTGCCGAAATTTTGCTAGAAATTCTAATGCCTTTGCATTATGATTGTGCTTTCAGATGGCCACTCGCGACCTTAATCAAGTGGTTCGCCTGACTCGATGCCTAGATGTACCCGGCCATACCGCCATGTTGGTCAGGGTAATGACTGAGGCTGGATACCGTTGGTATCCTGAGTACACGGTCGAAGAGCAATTCCGAGACTTTAATCAAAGCCAGTATCTCTGCACTGTCAGGATATTTCCATCTTATCCTGGGTACACCGAGCCCCTTCACTGCTCCTATGGACTCGGGGTTACTATTGAGATGGCTGTGCAGGATGCCGCCTACTCTATGATGACCATCATGCGAGTCAGATCTGGTCTATTTCGGGACTCTGCTTTCCGGTATATGCCAGGATCACTTCCGGGAGCACAAGGGTACCTCCAGGCTATTTATGCTGACCCCACCCAGGAGGATTCATGGACTCGCACCACTACTGGGATGCTCGAGGATAAGGACCATGAAAATCGGGCCTTGAGGTTAGAGCTCTTCAATACCCGTGCTGACCACTGGGCCACATTGACTCGGTTTGCACCGGCGGTGCAAGCTGGATATTCGGATATGCGCGATCTCTATCCTGTGAGATCTGCTTTGCCAGACGTGATGGGTTGGCGTGATGTAGGAGGCATCACCCCACCTCGCGGTCCCTGCAGGCCACCGTCTGTTGGTCCAAGACCTCATCCTAGCCCCTATGGTCCACAAGCTCCGCGAGATCGTCTGTTTCCGGATGATCATGTTGAGCTTCCAAGCTATGGAGGTGACTTCTACGAGGACTACTACGGATCGGTCTGAGTTAGTGGTAGTATCACTAGTTCGTGTTAGTTGTGTCGTCTATCGTCCTGCGTGACTCGTGGGATATGACCTAGTTTGTATCGCCTTCCGGATGTGTAGAAAAATAATGTATAGGAGCTTGGAATGCCTCCGATGAGATGTAATCCTCTTTTCACCGTAATAGTACCTTGTTTGGTCTTGTACTAAACCATGTATGGTGTGTATGACGATGGAATAAAGAAGCAGTTTCTGTATCTACCATGTCATACGGATGATCATCTTGCATTCCGAGTTATTCCTTACATTCTGTATCCTATGTCGGAATTTTATCATCCTGACTAAATCATTGTCTTGTTTACCTAGGATGGTCAACACGCGCACTAACCCTGCTCCCCAAGAGCAGGCCGAAGGCAGCGAAGTCAGGAATGCAAATCTGCCTCATCCTCCTTCCCTAGCCGAGGTTATGATGGAAGCCGAAAGAAACAAGTGGGAGACCAACCGTTTGTTGGAGCGTATTGAACAGAACACGGCACACCATCAGAGGACTAACGTGGTGTCACTCAGTGATTTTATCAAGTTACATCCACCCACGTTCCACCACTCCGTCGAGCCTCTCGACGCTGATGATTGGCTTCGCAGTATCTCTCACAAGCTGCGTTCCGCGCTAGTAGCTGAGGCTGACAAGGTCACCTTTGCTGCATATCATCTTGAAGGCCCCGCCAGTCTATGGTGGGAGAATTATGGAGCTATGCGCCCAGCGGGCCATGTCACTACTTGGGCTGAATTCAGTGAGGCTTTCCGTGAACATCACATTCCGGAGGGTCTCATGGACCGTAAACGTGAGGAATTTTGCAGTTTCACTCAGGGCCGACTCTCTGTGGATGCTTACAGCAGGGAGTTCGGTAACCTCGCACGATATGCAACTGAGGAAGTTTCTACTGATGCCAAGAAGCAAGCAAGGTTCTGTAAGGGGCTTAGTCCTGAGCTTCGCCGCGACCTCCGTATGCATGAGTGCACATCTTTTCAGAAACTTGTTAACAAGGCCATCAGTGCTGAAACTGGTCAGACTGATTATGATGCAACACGCAAGCATGGCCGTGACATGGGTTCCTCATCCGGTGCTGGTCCTCAGAAGCGCCGCGTGTGGGTGCCCAACACCGCCCTGCCACCCAGGTTCACACCGAGGCCATCCTTCCAGACGCCTCGCCCCGTTCAACAGTCTGCACCAGCCAAGCCCTATTGGGGTCCAACCAACAATGCTCCTCCACGTTCCAGTTCCGTGACTTGTTTCAAGTGTGGGGAATCTGGCCACTATATGCGTGAGTGTCCCCAGACCAACCCCAACCAATCTGCTAAAGCTGTTGGCCGTGGCAAGCCGACAGGGAAAGTGTTCCACGCCAAGCCGGCCACCGCTACACGTGGCCATGTCAACTGTATCTCTGCCGAAGAAGCTCAAGAGGATCCCAACGTCGTTCTCGGTACGCTCCTTGTTAATTGCCACCCGGCATCTGTTCTTTTCGATACAGGAGCCTCTCATTCATTTATATCCGAGAACTATGCCCGTCTGCATAACACCGCATTCTGTGACATGCCATCCACTATGGAAATTTCTACTCCTGGTTCTAGATGGCAGACCTCTAGGGTAAGTTATGGAAATGAAATCCAAGTCGACAGACTTGTTTTCCTTGCATCTTTGATAGCTCTCAAATTTTCAGATATTAATATCATTTTGGGTATGGACTGGATGTCAACTCATCATGCCAAAATTGATTGCTTCTCTAGGACTGTTCAACTCACTCATCCTTCGGGGAAGATAGTCAATGTCTTGACCCGATTAGCCAAGCGACAATTATATTCTCTTAACGCCAGCCCTTTGCCAGACCTTGAGGACGTTCCGGTAGTCCGTGACTTCCCGGATGTCTTCCCAGAGGAATTGCCAGGTGTTCCACCCGACAGGGATGTTGAGTTCGTAATAGACCTCATTCCAGGAACCGTTCCGATTGCTAGAAGACCCTATAAGATGGCACCACTAGAACTAGCCGAGCTTAAGAAACAACTCGATGAGTCCTTGAAAAAGGGTTTCATCCGACCTAGTTCATCTCCATGGGCTTGCCCCGTCCTATTCGTCAAGAAGAAGGATGGTACGGACCGGATGGTTGTAGATTACCGACCGGTCAATTTGGTCACAATCAAGAACAAATATCCGCTCCCTAGGATCAACGACCTGTATGATCAGCTCGCTGGATCCTCAGTCTTCTCCAAGATGGATTTGAGGTTGGGCTACCATCAAATCAAAATCAGAAACGGGGACATTCCTAAAACGGCCTTTGTTACTCGTTATGGCCAATACGAGTACACCGTCATGTCCTTCGGTTTAACCAACGCTCCAGCCACCTTTTCTCGGTTAATGAACTCAATCTTCATGGAGTATTTGGATAAATTCGTCATAGTTTATCTCGATGATATACTCATCTATTCCAAGAACGAGGAAGAACATGCCGAACATCTAAGGCTAGTGTTGAAGAAACTTCGAGAGCACCGCCTTTATGCCAAGTTTTCCAAATGTGAATTTTGGTTGTCAGAAGTGACCTATCTGGGTCATGTAATATCTGGTAAAGGTATTGCTGTTAACCCTGAGCGAGTTCAAGCCGTCCTTAATTGGACTCCACCTGAATCGGTCAAGCAAGTTCGGAGTTTTCTAGGCTTAGCGAGTTATTGCCGTCGCTTTGTCGAAAACTTCTCCAAAGTTGCTAAACCTCTAACCGAACTCCTTAAGAAGGATAAAAAGTTTGAATGGACTCCACAATGTGAGCACATCTTTCAGGAACTGAAAAGACGCCTGACTTCTGCTCCCGTTCTGGTACCGCCAGACTTCTCCAAGGACTTTGTTATCTACTGCGACGCCTCGCGACAAGGACTAGGCTGTATTCTCATGCAAGATCGACATGTAATTGCTTACGCCTCACGGCAATTGCACCCACATGAGGAGAATTATCCTACTCATGATCTAGAGCTTGCAGCCGTAGTCTATGCACTTAAGACCTGGCGACATTACCTCCTCGGTAACCGTTGCGAAATATTCACTGATCACCAAAGTCTGAAGTACATTTTCACCCAACCGGATTTGAATCTCAGGCAAAGACGTTGGGTTGAGTTGATCACAGATTTCGACTAAGGAATAACTTACACCCCAGGAAAAGCCAACGTCATGGCTGATGCGCTAAGTCGTAAATCCTATTGTAACAACCTGATGTTACAACAAAGTCAACCGCTTCTCCATGAGGAATTTCGGAAGCTTAACCTTCACATTGTTCCTCAAGGTTTTCTTTCCACCTTGGTGGCAAAACCTACCCTTACGGATCAGATCATCAAAGCACAGAAGGTAGATCCGGGAATCTCCCGCATCAAGAGAAACATCAAGAAAGGAATTGCGAATTGTTTCTCCATTAATGATCAAGGGGTCGTATACTTCGGGAATCGACTAGTGGTTCCCAAAGTGCGAAACCTGAGGCGATTGATCCTTAAGGAGGCTCATGAATCTCCTCTCACCATTCATCCCGGTAGTACTAAGATGTATCAGGACCTACGCCAGAGGTTCTGGTGGACTAGGATGAAGAGAGAAATTGCTCAGTATATTGCTAATTGCGACGTCTGTCGTCGTGTAAAAGCAGAGCATCAACGGCCTGCTGGCACCCTTCAACCCTTAGCTATTCCTGAATGGAAATGGGATAAAATTGGTATGGATTTCATTACCGGTTTTCCCAGGACCAAGAGAGGGAATAATGCTATTTTCGTCGTTGTCGATCGTCTTTCCAAAGTAGCCCATTTCCTACCTGTTCGTGAGAGTATAACCGCTAGTCAGCTGGCAGACTTATACATCTCCTGAATAGTGTCTCTCCATGGTGTTCCTTTGGAAATTAACTCGGATCGAGGAAGTATTTTCACCTCTCGATTTTGGGAAAGTTTCCAAAATGCTATGGGAACCCGTCTCTCCTTTAGCACTGCTTTCCACCCTCAGTCGAGTGGTCAAGTGGAACGCGTCAACCAGATTCTAGAAGACATGCTTCGAGCCTCTGTTATCTCATTCGGAATGGATTGGGAGAAGTGCCTTCCATTTGCCGAATTCGCTTACAACAACAGCTATCAATCTAGCTTGGGTAAAGCCCCTTTTGAAGTTCTCTATGGACGACGGTGTCGAACACCCCTTAACTGGTCAGAGACCGGGGAAAGACAATTCTTTGGCCCGGATATGATTGAGGAAGCAGAAGAACAAGTTCGCATCGTTCGTGAAAAGTTGAAAACAGCCCAATCTCGTCAAAAGAGTCAATATGACCGAAAACATAAGGCTATGACTTTCGAGGTTGACGAGAAGGCTTATCTTCGGGTTACCCCTCTGAAGGGAACCCATCGTTTCGGTATCAAAGGCAAATTGGCTCCTCGTTACATTGGACCTTTTCGCATTCTCGCCAAACGAGGAGAAGTTGCCTACCAGTTGGAACTACCTCCGCACCTCTCCAGAGTCCACGATGTCTTCCACGTTTCTCAACTCAGGTGTTGCTTCTCGGATCCTATCCGTGGAGTGGACTACGAAACGCTTGATCTCCAAGATAATCTTACATATCGAGAGTACCCCATTCGTATCCTCGATCGGGCCGAGCGTACCACTCGACGTCATAATATCAAGTTTCTCAAAGTTCAATGGTCGCACCATTCTGAGGATGAAGCAACTTGGGAAAGGGAGGATCGTCTTCGACTTGAGTATCCCGCCTTCTTTCCGGAGGAACCCAAATCTCGGGACGAGATTCTTTTGAGTGGGGGTGAGTTGTCACATCCTAGTTAGCCATGCATTAGAGTGTTGCATCATGTTTACTCTTTCATCAGAAACCTGAAATGGGGATGACAGAACCCCCAGTCCCCTCTGAATCCAATTAGGGTTTACTGAAAACTTTTTCAATGAACCTGAAATGCCCTTCTAAAATGCCCATCATTTTTGTCTTGGTTCAGAACCTCTGCCAAAAGTGGTGCACATTTTCCTAGGCCAGCTTAGGGTTTTTGAATTAAATCATAAATATTTGAATTTGGGCATTTAAAATTATATAAAATATTTAAATGCTCAAATATCTCCAAACTAAAATGTTTCATGTTGGAAATAATCCAACTATGGACCAGGAGTAGTTTGGTGATTTTAGGAGTTGCCTAAGTATTTTATTTAATTCAACAAAGTTGCAGAAGTATTAAAAAATAGAAAACAGAAAGAAATGGAAAAAAGCTTATCTGGCGCCTGCTCTTGGCCCACCTGCCGGCCCAGCCCAGCGCCGCTCCAGCGAGCTGCTTGCCGGCCAGGCAGGCAGGCAGGTGCCCGACGGCGACCGCAGCGCGCGCCACGCACCTGCTCGCCGCCTCGCCGCTCCCCGCGCCCGGTGACGTCGTGCACCGGCCTCCCTCGCTCCCCCGAACCCCCCAGACACCCCCTCTCCTCTCCAGCTCCTCCC
>NC_057797.1:132883762-132902375 GCF_018294505.1 Triticum aestivum | reverse complement strand
TTTTCGTCGTGATTCTCCGGTAGAACTTTGGGGCACTCTTTGAGGTCCTTTGTGTTGGTTGAATAGATGAATCTGAGATTGTGTGACGCATATCGTATAATCATACCCACGGATACTTGAGGTGACATTGGAGTATCTAGGTGACATTAGGGTTTTGGTTGATTTGTGTCTTAAGGTGTTATTCTAGTACGAACTCTAGGGCTGTTTGTGACACTTATAGGAATAGCCCAACGGATTGATTGGAAAGAATAACTTTGAGGTGGTTTCGTACCCTACCATAATCTCTTCGTTCGTTCTCCGCTATTAGTGACTTTGGAGTGACTCTTTGTTGCATGTTGAGGGATAGTTATGTGATCCAATTATGTTAGTATTGTTGAGGGAACTTACACTAGCGAAAGTATGAACCCTAGGCCTTGTTTCAACGCATTGCAATACCGTTTACGCTCACTTTTATCATTAGTTACCTTGCTGTTTTTATAATTTCAGATTACAAATACCTTTATCTACTATCCATATACCACTTGTATCACCATCTCTTCGCCGAACTAGTGCACCTATACAATTTACCATTGTATTGGGTGTGGTGGGGACACAAGAGACTCTTTGTTATTTGGTTGCATGGTTGCTTGAGAGAGACCATCTTCATCCTATGCCTCCTACGGATTGATAAACCTTAGGTCATCCACTTGAGGGAAATTTGCTACTGTCCTACAAACCTCTGCACTTGGAGGCCCAACAACGTCTACAAGAAGAAGGTTGTGTAGTAGACATCAAGCTCTTTTCTGGTGCCGTTGCCGGGGAGGTGAGTGCTTGAAGGTATATCTTTTGATCTTGCAATCGAGTCTTTTAGTTTCTTGTTTTATCACTAGTTTAGTTTATAAAAGAAAACTATAAAAAATGGAATTGAGTTTATCTCATACGCTTCACCTTTTTAATATCTTTCGTGAGTATGATGGAAAGGAAAATTGTGCTCAAGTGCTAGAAGAAGAAATCTATAAAATGTTTGGCACTAAATATTTGAATGATGAGCATGATTGCAATGTTGTTAGTATAAATTCCTTGAATATCCATGATGCTAATGATATGCAAAGCCACAAGCTTGGGGAAGCTACGTTTGATGAAGATGATATTTTTTGTCCCCCAAGTTTTGATGAGCAAATTTATTATGATGAAAGCATGACTCCTATCTATGATGATTATTATGATGACACATGTGCTTTAAAGAATAATGATAACCATGAAACTTGTCATCTTGATCTTAATTTTCAATCACATGATAGTTATTTTGTTGAGTTTGCTCCCACTATTATTCATGAAAAGAATTTTGCTTGTGTGGAGAGTAGTAAATTTTCTATGCTTGTAGATCATGAAAAGAATGCTTTAGGTGCTGGTTATATTGTTGAATTCATTCATGATGCTACTGAAAATTATTATGAGAGAGGAATATATGCTTGTAGGAATTGCAATATCAAGTTTCCTCTCTATGTGCTTTAAATTTTGAAGCTATGCTTGTTTTGTCTTCCTATGCTAGTTGATTATTGTTCCCATAAGTTGTTTCCTCACAAAATCCCTATGCATAGGAAGTATTTTAGACTTAAATGTGCTATTCATATTCTTCATGATGCTCTGTTTATGTTTCAACTCTTATCTTTTATGTGAGTATCATTGAAATCATCGTGCCTAGCTAGGGGCTTTAAACGATAGCGCTTGTTGGGAGGCAACCCAATTTTGTTTTAGTACCTTGATTTTTGTTCCTGTTTAGTAATAAATAATTCATCTAGCCTCTGTTTATATGTAGTTTTATGCTTTTTAATTAGTGTTTGTGCCAAGTAGAACCTTTGGGAAGACTTGGGGAAAGTCTTGTTGATCATGCTGTCAAAAACAAAACTTTAGCGCTCACGAGAATTGCTGCCATTTTTTATTGGAGAGTGATATTTAGTTAATTCTTTTTTAATATGATTGATAGATAAATTCCTCACGTCCAGCAATTTATTTTAGAATTTTATGAGTTCCAGAAGTATACGTTTAATCCAGATTACTACAGACTGTTCTGTTTTTGACAGATTCTGTTTTTTGTGTGTTGTTTACTTATTTTGATGAATCTATGGCTAGTAAAATAGTTTATGAACCATATATAAGTTGGAATACAGTATATATTACACCAATATGAATTTAGAATGAGTTCACAACAGTACCTAAGTGGTGATTTATTTTCTTATACTAACGGAGCTTACAAGTTTTCTGTTAAGTTTTGTGTTGTGAAGTTTTCAAGTTTTGGGTAAAGATTCGATGGACTATGGAATAAGGAGTGGCAAGAGCTTAAGCTTGGGGATGCCCGAGGTACCCCGAGGTAATATTCAAGGACACCAAAATCCTAAGCTTGGGGATGCCCCGGAAGGCATCCCCTCTTTCGTCTTCGTTCATCGGTAACTTTACTTGGAGCTATATTTTTATTCACCACATGATATGTGATTTGCTTGGATCGTCAATTTATTTTGTTAGGATTTGCTTACTGTTATTTAGAACAATGTTTTGCATCTTTTATTTCAATAAAAGTGGCATTGATAGCCTTTACTATGTCTATGTTACAAGTATACATGTTGCTGTTTGAAAACAGAAAGTTTACCGCTGTTGAAATAATTCCCTAGAAAATTCAGAATGTGATAAAATGTTGAAACCTTTTGAATATTAAGATCTGATAAATTTACTACAGTGGGAATTTTATTGCATAATTTTTGGAGCTAGGGAAGTATGGATGTTGCTGCATTCTTTACAGACTATCCTGTTTAGGCAGATTGCTGTTATGTTTGCATTGTTTGCATATGTTTGCTTCTTTAATGATTCTATTTGAGGATGGGACTATTAAATATGCAGAGGCCTTTAGTATGCAATGTTTAATAATAATTTTAGTGATTTGCTAGAGTAGAGTATGATAAGGTTTTTGCAATGGTTTATACTAACTTATCTCACGAGTCCTTGTTGAGTTTTGTGAGGATGAAGCTTTTGAGATTTAGGGAGACCGTGATATGAGAGGAATTAAGGAGACACAAAAGCTCAAGCTTGGGGATGACCAAGGCACCCCAAGATAATATTTCAAGAAGTCTCAAGCATCTAAGCTTGGGGATGCCCCGGTTGGCATCCCACCTTTCTTCTTCAACAACTATCGGTTAGTTTCGGTTGATCCTAAGTTTTTGCTTCTTCACATGATGTTTGCCATTCTTAGAATGTCATTTTATTTTGCTTTGCTTGATGTTTGAATAAAATACCAAGATCTGAAATTCTTAAATGTTAGAGAGTCTTCACATAGTTGCATAATTATTCAACCACTCATTGATCTTCACTTATATCTTTCGGAGTAGTTTGTCATTTGCTCTAGTGCTTCACTTATATATTTTAGAGCATGGTGGTAGTTTTATTTTGAAGAAATAGAGGAACTCTCATGATTCACTTATATTATTTTGAGAGTCTTAATAGCATGGTAATTTGCTTAAAATCCTAATATGCTAGGTATTCAAGAATAATAAAACTTTCTTATGAGTGTGTTGAATACTAAGAGAAGTTTGATGCTTGATGATTGTTTTGAGATATGGGGGTAATAATATCAAAGTCGTGCTAGTTGAGTAGTTGTGAAATTGAGAAATTCTTGTGCTGAAGTTTGCAAGTCCCGTAGCATGCACGTATGGTAAACGTTGTGTAACAAATTTGAAACATGAGGTGTTATTTGATTGTCCTCCTTATGAGTGGCGGCCAGGGACGAGCGATGGTCTTTTACTACCAATCTATCCCCCTAGGAGCATGCGCGTAGTGCCGAGGTTTTTCATGACCTGTAGATTTTTGCAATAAGTATGTGAGTTCTTTATGACTAATGTTGAGTCCATGGATTTTACGCACTCCCACTCTTCCATCCTTGCTAGCCTCTTCGGTACCGTGCATTGCCCTTTCTCACATTGAGAGTTGGTGCAAACTTCGCCGGTGCATCCAAACCCCGTGATATGATACCCTCTGTCACACATAAACCTTCTTATATCTTCCTCAAAACAGCCACCATACCTACCTATTATGGCATTTCCATAGCCATTCCGAGATATATTGCCATGCAACTTTCCACCATTCAGTTTATCATGACACATTCATCATTGTCATATTGCTTAGCATGATCATGTAGTTGACATAGTATTTGTGGCAAAGCCACCATTCATAATTCTTTCATACATGTCACTCTTGATTCATTGCATATCCCGGTACACTACCAGAGGCATTCATATAGAGTCATCTTTGTTCTAGTATCGAGTTGTAATCATTGAGTTGTAAATAAATAGAAGTGTGATGATCATCATTATTAGAGCATTGTCCCAAGTGAGGAATAAATAAAAGGAAGGCCATAAAAAAAGAGAAGGCCCAAAAAAATATAAATGCCATAAAAAATAAAAGGCCCAAAAAAATGAGAGAAAAAGAGAGAAGGGAGAATGTTACTATCCTTTTAGCACACTTGTGCCTCAAAGTAGCACCATGATCTTCATAGTAGAGAGTCTCTCATGTTATCACTTTCATATACTAGTGGGAATTTTTCATTATAGAACTTGGCTTGTATATTCCAACAATGGGCCTCCTCAAGTGCCCTAGGTCTTCGTGAGCAAGCAAGTTGGATGCACACCCACTAGTTTCTTTTGTTGAGCTTTCATACATTTATAGCTCTAGTGCATCCGTTGCATGGCAATCCCTACTCCTTGCAGTAACATCAATCGGTGGGCATCTCCAGAGCTTATTGATTAGCCTCGTTGATGTGAGACTTTCTCCTTTTTGTCTTCTCCACATAGCCCCCTCGTTATATTCTATTCCACCTATAGTGTTATGTCCATGGCTCGCGCTCATATATTGCGTGAAAGTTTATAGGTTTGAGATTACTAAAGTATGAAACAATTGCTTGGATTGTCATCGGGGTTGTGCATGATGAGAGCATTCTTGTGTGACGAAAATGAAACATGACTAAACTATATGATTTTGTAGGGATGAACTTTCTTTGGCCATGTTATTTTGAGAAGACATAATTGCTTAGTTAGTATGCTTGAAGTATTATCATTTTTATGTCAATATGAACTTTTGTCTTGAATCTTATGGATCTGAATATTCATACCACAATTAAGAAGAATCACGCTGAAATTATGCCAAGTAGCACTCCGCATCAAAAAATTTGTTTTATCATTTACCTACTCGGGGACGAGCAGGAATTAAGCTTGGGGATGCTGATACGCCTCCAACGTATCTATAATTTTTGATTGCTCCATGCTATATTATCTACTGTTTTGGATGTTTATGGGCTTTATTATACACTTTTATATCATTTTTGGGACTAACCTATTAACCCAGAGCCCAGTGCCAGTTTCTGTTTTTACCTTGTTTTAGGGTTTCGAAGAAAAGGAAAATCAAACGGAGTCCAATTGACCTGAAACTTCACGGAACTCATTTTTGGAAGGAAAGAAGCCCAGAAGACTTGAAGTGCATGTAAGGGAACCTTCGAGGAGGCCACAAGGTAGGGGGCGCGCCCACCCCCTAGGGCGCGCCCTCCACCCTCGTGGGCCCCTCGTGGCTCCCCTAACGTACTTCTTCCGCCTATATATCTCAATATACCCTAAAATGATCAGGGAGCACGATAGATCGGGAGTTCCGCCGCCAGAAGCCTCCGTAGCCACCGAAAACCAATCTAGACCCGTTCCGCACCCTGCCGGGGGGGAATCCTTCTCCGGTGGCCATCTTCAACATCCCGGTGCTCTCCATGATGAGGAGGGAGTAGTTCTCCCTCGGGGCTGAGGGTATGTCCCAGTAGCTATGTGTTTGATCTCTCTCTCTCTCTCTCTCTCGTGTTCTTGAGGTGATACGATCTTGATGTATCGCGAGCTTTGCTATTATATTTGGATCCTATGATGTTTTCTCTCCCCTCTACTCTCTTGTAATGAATTGAGTTTCCCCTTTGAAGTTATCTTATCGGATTGAGTCTTTAAAGATTTGAGAACACTTGATGTATGTCTTGCCGTGGATATCTGTGGTGACAATGGGATATCACATGATTCACTTGATGTATGTTTTGGTAATCAACTTGCGGGTTCCGCCCATGAACCTATGCATAGGGGTTAGCACACATTTTCGTCGCGATTCTCCGGTAGAACTTTGGGGCACTCTTTGAGGTCCTTTGTGTTGGTTGAATAGATGGATCTGAGATTGTGTGACGCATATCGTATAATCATACCCACGGATACTTGAGGTGACATTGGAGTATCTAGGTGACATTAGGGTTTTGGTTGATTTGTGTCTTAAGGTGTTATTCTAGTACGAACTCTAGGGTTGTTTGTGACACTTATAGGAATAGCCCAACAGATTGATTGGAAAGAATAACTTTGAGGTGGTTTCGTACCCTACCATAATCTCTTCGTTCGTTCTCTGCTATTAGTGACTTTGGAGTGACTCTTTGTTGCATGTTGAGGGATAGTTATGTGATCCAATTATGTTAGTATTGTTGAGGGAACTTACACTAGCGAAAGTATGAATCCTAGGCCTTCTTTCAATGCATTGCAATACCGTTTACGCTCACTTTTATCATTAGTTACCTTGCTGTTTTTATAATTTTAGATTACAAATACCTTTATCTACTATCCATATACCACTTGTATCACCATCTCTTCGCCGAACTAGTGCACCTATACAATTTACCATTGTATTAGGTGTGTTGGGGACACAAGAGACTCTTTGTTATTTGGTTGCAAGGTTGCTTGAGAGAGACCATCTTCATCCTACGCCTCCTACGGATTGATAAACCTTAGGTCATCCACTTGAGGGAAATTTGCTACTGTCCTACAAACCTCTGCACTTGGAGGCCCAACAACGTCTACAAGAAGAATGTTGTGTAGTAGACATTAGAACCCAGTCCGGACTCTTCTCAACCCAGGAGGTGAGTCGCGTGGGGGTGCCGAAGCAGAATTCGGCAGCTGCGGCCCAGGTGCTGCTGCGAGGTTCTGTGATGTAGAACCACTGCTTCTGCCACTCCTTCACTGTGTCCACAAAAGTGCCTTTGGTCCAGGATACATTGGACAGCTTGCTCACCATGGCTCCTCCACACTCCGCGTGCTGGCCGTCCACCACCTTCGGCTTCACGTTGAAGACTTTGAGCTACAGCCCGAAGTGGGGATGGATGCAGAGGAAGGCCTCACACACGACGATGAACGCCGAGATGTTGAGAAAGGAATTCGGGGACAAATCATGGAATTCTATCCCATAATAATACATCAGCCCGCGGATGAAAGGGTGGAGTGGAAACCCTAGCCCACGGAAGAAATGGGGAAGGAACACCACCCTCTCGGTGGGCTCCGGCGTGAGTACAACTTGTCCCTCGGCCGGCAGGCGGTGAGCGATCTCCTTCGCCAAGTATCCGGCCGCCCCGAAGATCCGTAATGTTCTCCTCCTTGACGGAGGAAACCATCCACTTGACCTGACCTCCGGATCCGAACATGGTTGCTTGGGTGGGAAAGAGATGAGAACTTGGGCGCTGGAGCTCGAGATTGGAAGGACAGAGAGAGGGAGTGAGGGAGGAAGAAGGAATCCTTATCCCCTTATAAAGGCAACAAATATTGAACGCCTCCACTCGCCTTAAGATTCTCCTATTCCCAAGGGTTGTATAAACATCATGGTTGGGTTACCCATGCCCGTATTAATGAGAATCCCATAATAAGGGGGCACGATCTCTGCTTTGACAAGACGTGCCAATGGCAACCGCGTCTCGAAACATGGAGCGATAGATGAAAAACGGTCCAAAATTATGATCGGACAGGCATGATGTCATATTGTAAAAGCTGTCAGCGGATTAGACTCGTGCAAAAATATAGATTCTCTCTACGGTTTTGTATGGTGTGTGTGACAGGTCCAGATACTATCATCGCATCCGAAGACTATTTTGAAGTTCGGATAAAAGGGAACCCGCCTTGCAATGCCGAAGACAATCTGCGCACCGAACTCCTCGTCATTTAAGCCAGGTTCAGGGGCTACTGAGGGAGTCCTGGACTAAGGGGTCCTCGGGCGTCCGGCCTGTTATCCATGGGCCGGACTGATGGGCAGTGAAGACATGAAGGCCGAAGACTATACATGAGTCCGGATTGGACTCTCCTTGGCGTGGAAGGAAAGCTTGGTGATCGACTATGAAGATTCCTTCTTATGTAACCGACTCTATGTAAACCCTAGATCCCCTTAGTGTCTATATAAACCAGAGGGGATAGTCCGGAAAGGACACATTCATTACCATAGTCATATAGGCTAGGCTTTTAGGGTTTAGCCATCACGATCTCGTGGTAGATCAACTCTTGTAACACCCATATTCATTAGTATCAATCAAGCAGGATGTAGGGTATTACTTCCTAGAGGGGGCCTGAACCTGGGTAAACATTATGTCCCCTGTCTCTTGTTGCCATCGATCCTAGACGCACAGTTCGGGACCCCCTACCCAAGATCCGCCGGTTTTGACACCGACACCCCTCGCGAGGCCCAGCTGGCGCCTGGGGCAGTGCCAGCCCCCAGCCCCCTGCTGAGGGGGGGCGCACCGCGTCGGGCGGCGCCCACAGCCCCCATGGCGGAGGGCGTGATGGGCCATGCACTTGAGTTCGAGCACAGGCAGAGCGTTGTTCGTGATGAGCTCTTCCAGGAGGCGATGGGCGCGATGAACCGACTTGGTGAAGAACACATGGGTGTCGACGCGCGCCTTGAGGCCGAGGGTCTTTGGTTGGCGGAGGAGTGGCACAAGCTAAAGGTGGCCATCAACCTCGGGCGCCACCAGCGCGAGCTGGATAACATGAAGGCTGAGGCTTCCCTTGCAGCCTCCCATGAGGCCTGCTCCCGAGCTCTGGAAGAGGCTCAGGAAGCTGACCGCAGTCGCGAAGCCGCGGAGAAATGCGTGTGGGAGCTCCAAGCCTGGAATGCCGTCTTGGATCAGCAGGTAGAGGCACGCAGGGCTGCCCTTGCGTCGTTGAGGGGGACACCCACCGAGGAGGAAGAGATCCGGAAGCGCGAGCAGGTGCTGGCGCTGGAAGCTGTGGAGTGCGGCCTTGAACTCGAACGGCTGGAGACGAGGGAGCACCAGGTTGCTCAGGCGGAGGACGATGTCGGTGCACGCGAGGTTAGGGCTGATACGTCCATTTTGCATCATGCTTTTATATCGATATTTATTGCATTATGGGCTGTTATTACACATTATGTCACAATACTTATGCCTATTCTCTCTTATTTTACAAGGTTTACATAAAGAGGGAGAATGTCGACAGCTGGGATTCTGGGCTGGAAAAGGAGCAAATATTAGAGACCTATTCTGCACAGCTCCAAAAGTCCTGAAACTTCACGGAAGTCATTTTTAGAATATATATAAGAAATACTGAGCACAAGAAGTTCCAGAGGGGGGCCACACCCTGGCCACGAGGGTGGGGGCGCGCCCTACCCCCCTGGGTGCGCCCCCTGCCTTGTGGGCCCCCTGGTGGCCCTCCGATGCCCATCTTCTGCTATATGGAGTCTTTCAATGAGAAAAAAATCATAAGAAAGCTTTCGGGACGAGACTCCGCCGCCCCAAGGTGAAACCTTGGCGGAACCAATCTAGGGCTCCGGCGGAGCTGTTCTGCCGGGGAAATTTCCCTCCGGGAGGGGGAAATCATCGCCATCGTCATCGCCAACGATCCTCTCATCGGGAGGGGGTCAATCTCCATCAACATCTTCACCAGCACCATCTCCTCTCAAACCCTAGTTCATCTCTTGTATCCAATTCTTGTCTCTAAGTCTGGGATTGGTACCTGTGGGTTGCTAGTAGTGTTGATTACTCCTTGTAGTTGATGCTAGTTGGTTTATTTGGTGGAAGATCATATGTTCAGATCCTATATGCATATTAATACCCCTCTGATTATGAACATGAATATGCTTTGTGAGTAGTTACGTTTGTTCCTGAGGACATGGGAGAAGTCTTGCTATTAGTAGTCATGTGAATTTGGTATTCGTTTGATATTTTGATGAGATGTATGTTGTCTCTCCTCTGGTGGTGTTATGTGAACGTCGACTACATGACACTTCACCATTATTTGGGCCTAGAGGAAGGCATTGGGAAGTAATAAGTAGATGATGGGTTGCTAGAGTGACAGAAGCTTAAACCCTAGTTTAGGCGTTGCTTCGTAAGGGGCTGATTTGGATCCATATGTTTCATGCTATGGTTAGGTTTACCTTAATACTTTTGTTGTAGTTGCGGATGCTTGCAATAGAGGTTAATCATAAGTGGGATGCCTGTCCAAGTAAGGACAATACCCAAGCACCAGTCCACCCACATACCAAATTATCAAAGTACCGAACGCGAATCATATGATCATGATGAAACCTAGCTTGACGATAATTCCCATGTGTCCTCGGGAGCGCTTTTCTCTATATAAGAATTTGTCCAGGCTTGTCCTTTGCTACAAAAAGGATTGGGCCACCTTGCTGCACTTTATTTACTTTTGTTACTTGTTGCTCGTTACAAATTATCTTATCACAAAACTATCTGTTACCTATAATATCAGTGCTTGCAGAGAATGCCTTGCTGAAACCCGCTTATCATTTCCTTCTGCTCCTCATTGGGTTCGACACTCTTACTTATCGAAAGGACTACGATAGATCCCCTATACTTGTGGGTCATCAAGACTCTTTTCTGGCGCTGTTGCCGGGGAGTGAAGCGCCTTTGGTAGGTGGAATTTGGTAAGGAAAAATTTATATAGTGTGCTGAAATTTACTGTCACTTGTTACTATGGAAAGTAATCCTCTGAGGGGCTTGCTCGGGGTATCTTCACCCCGACCAGTAGAGCAAAGAGTTGCTCCCCAACCTACTGAACCTATTGAACCTACTGAAAATGAAAATGTGTGCTTTGAAATTCCATCGGGTATGATAGAAAAACTGCTAGCTAATCCTTTTGCAGGAGATGGAACATTACATCCTGATGAGCACTTAATATATGTGGATGAAGTTTGTGGATTATTTAAGCTTGCAGGTATGCCCAATGATGTTATCAAGAAGAAGGTCTTCCCTTTATATTTGGAGGGAGACGCATTGACATGGTATAGGCAATGTGATGATATAGGATCATGGAACTACAAACGATTGAAATTGGAATTTCATCAGAAGTTTTATCCTATGCATCTTGTTCATCGTGATCGTAATTATATATATATAATTTTTGGCCTCGCGAAGGAGAAAGCATCGCTCAAGATTGGGGGAGGCTTAAGTCAATGTTATATTCATGCCCCAATCATGAGCTCTCAAGATAAATGATTATTCAAAAAATTTATGCTCGGCTTTCTGATAACAACCGCACCATGCTTGATACTTCTCGTGCTGGCTCTTTTATGATGAAGACTATTAAATTCAAATGGGATATATTGGAAAGAATTAAACGCAACTCTGAAGATTGGAATCTCGAGGAAGGTAAGGAGTCAGGTATGACACCTAAGTTTGATTGTGTTAAATCTTTTATGGATACCGATGTTTTCCATAAATTTAGCACTAAATATGGACTTGACTTTGAGATAGTAGCTTCTTTCTATGAATCTTTTGCTACTCATGTTGATCTCCCTAAGGAGAAGTGGTTTAAATATCATCCCCCCATTGAAGTAAAAGTAGATGCACCTATTAAAGTTGAAGAAAAGACTATCACTTATAATGATCCTATTGTTCCTACTGCTTATGTTGAGAAACCACCTTTTCCTGTTAGGATAAAAGATTATGCTAAAGCTTCAACTGTGGTTCGTAAAAGCAATATTAGAACCTATACACCTCCTGAGCAAGTTAAAGTTGAACCTAATATTGCTATTGTTAAATATCTCTTAGCTGGTAATATTGATGGCCATGTTATTTATTTCTATGATGAAACTGCTAGAATTGATAAACCTTGTGCTAAAGATAAACATAGACCTGTGGTAGGCATGCCTGTTATTTCTGTTAAAATAGGAGATCATTGTTATCATGCTTGTGTGATATGGGTGCTAGTGCTAGTGCAATACCTATTGACTTGTACAACGAGATTATGCATGATATTGCACCTACTGAGTTAGAAGATATTGATGTCACAATTAAACTTGCCAATAGAGATACTATTTCACCAATTGGGATTGTTAGAGATGTTGAAGTCTTGTGTGGGAAAACTAAATATCCTGCTGATTTTCTTATTCTTGGTTCCCCACAAGATAGCTTTTGTCCCACTATATTAGGTAGACCCTTCTTAAACACTGTTAATGCTAGGATAGACTACAAAAAGGATGTTATTACTATTGGTTTAGGTGATATGTCTCTTGAGTTCAACTTTTCTAAATTTCGTAGACCACACCGTGAAGAAGAATTGCCTAGTAAAGATGAAATTATTGGTCTTGCTTCTATTGTCGTACCTCCTAGTGATCCTTTAGAATAATATTTGCTAGACCATGGAAATGATATGTATATGAATGAAAGAAGGGAAATATATGAAGTGTTCTTTAAACAGGAACCTATTCTGAAACACAACTTGCCTGTTGAAATCTTAGGGGATCCTCCTCCACCCAAGGGTGATCCCGTGTTTGAGCTTAAACCATTGCCTGATACTCTTAAACATGCTTATCTTGATGAAAAGAAGATATATCCTGTTGTTATTAGTGCTAACCTTTCAGAGAAGGAGGAAGAAAGATTATTGAAAACTCTGAAGAAGCACCGTGCTGCTATTGGATATACTCTTGATGATCTTAAGGGCATTAGTCCCACTCTATGTCAACACAAATTTTTTTTGGAAAAAGATGCCAAACCAGTTATTGATCACCAACGATGACTAAATCCTAAGATGAAAGAAGTGGTAAGAAAATAAATACTAAAGCTCCTTGAGGTAGATATAATTTATCCCGTTGCTGATAGTCAGTGGGTAAGTCATGTCCATTGTGTTCCTAAGAAGGGAGGTATTACTGTCGTTCCTAATGATAAAGATGAATTGATTCCGCAAAGAATTATTACAGGTTATAGGATGGTAATTGATTTCTATAAAATAAATAAGGCTACTAAAAAGATCATTACCCCTTACCTTTTATTGATCAAATGCTAGAAAGATTATCCAAACATACACATTTTTGCTTTCTAGATGGTTATTCTGGTTTCTCTCAAATACCTGTATCAGCTGATGATCAATCTAAGACCACTTTTATTTGCCCTTTCGGTACTTTTGCTTATAGACGTATGCCTTTTGGTTTATGTAATGCACCTGCTACCTTTCAAAGATGCATGATGGCTATATTTTCTGATTTTTGTGAAAAGATATGTGAGGTATTCATGGATGATTTCTCCGTTTATGGATCCTCTTTTGATGATTGCTTAAGCAACCTTGATCGAGTTTTGCAGAGATGTGAAGAAACTAACCTTGTCTTCAATTGGGAGAAATGCCACTTTATGGTTAATGAAGGTATTGTCTTGGGGCACAAAGTTTCTGAAAGAGGCATTGAAGTTGATAAAGCTAAAGTTGATGCTATTGAAAAGATGTCGTGTCCCAAGGACATCAAAGGTATAAGAAGTTTCCTTGGTCATGCCGGTTTTTATAGGAGGTTCATTAAGGACTTCTCAAAAATTTCTCGGCCTCTGACTAATTTATTACAAAAAGATATACCATTCGTCTTTGATGATGATTGTGTAGAAGCCTTTGAAATACTTAAGAAAGCATTAATCTCTGCACCTATTGTTCATCCACCTGATTGGAATTTACCTTTTGAAATTATGTGTGATGCTAGTGATTATGCTGTAGGTGATGTTCTAGGGCAAAGAGTTGATAAGACATTAAATGTTATTCAATATGCGAGTAAAACTCTAGACAATGCTCGGAGAAATTATGCCACTACTGAAAAAGAATTTTTAGCAGTTGTATTTGCTTGTGATAAGTTTAGACCTTATATTGTTGATTCTAAAGTAACTATTCACACTGATCATGTTGCTATTAAATATCTTATGGAAAAGAAAGATGCTAAACCTAGACTTATTAGATGGGTTCTCTTGCTACAAGAATTTGATTTGCATATTATTGATAGAAAGGGAGCTGAGAACCCCGTTGCAGACAACTTGTCTAGGTTAGAAAATGTTCTTGATGACCCACTACCTATTGATGATAGCTTTCCTGATGAACAATTAAATGTCATAAATGCTTCTCACACTGCTCCATGGTATGCTGATTATGCTAATTACATTGTTGCTAAATTTATACCACCTAGTTTCACATACCAGCAAAAGAAAAGTTATTCTATGATTTAAGACATTACTTCTGGGATGATCCACATCCTTATAAAGAAGGAGTAGATGGTGTTATTAGGTGTTGTGTACCTGAGCATGAACAGGAACAGATCCTAAGCAGGTGTCACTCCGAGGCTTATGAAAGACACCATGCTGGAGATAGAACTGCACACAAGGTATTGCAATCCAGTTTTTATTGGCCTACTCTCTTCAAGGATGCCCGTAAGTTTGTCTTATCTTGTGATGAATGTCAAAGAATTGGTAATATTAGTAGACGTCAAGAAATGCCTATGAATTATTCACTTGTTATTGAACCATTTGATGTTTGGGGCTTTGATTATATGGGGCCGTTTCCTTCCTCTAATGGATATACACATATTTTAGTTGTTGTTGATTACGTTACTAAGTGGGTAGAAGCTATTCCAACTAGTAGTGCTGATCATAACACCTCTATTAAGATGCTTAAAGAAGTTATTTTTCCGAGGTTTGGAGTCCCTAGATATTTAATGACTGATGGTGGTTCACATTTTATTCATGGTGCTTTTCGTAAAATGCTTCCTAAGTATGATGTTAATCATAGAATTGCATCTCCTTATCACCCATAGTCTAGTGGTCAAGTAGAATTGAGTAATAGAGAACTCAAATTAATTTTGTAAAAGACTATTAATATATCTAGAAAGAATTGGTCCAAGAAACTTGATGATGCATTATGGGCCTATAGAACTACATATAAAAATCCTACGGGTATGTCTCCATATAAAATGGTTTATGGAAAAGCATGTCACTTACTTCTCGAACTAGAACATAAGGCTTATTGGGCTATTAAAGAGCTCAATTATGATTTCAAACTTGCCGGTGAGAAAAGGTTATTTCACATTAGCTCACTTGATGAATGGAGAACCCAAGCCTATGAGAATGCCAAATTGTTTAAAGAAAAGGTTAAAAGATGGCATGACAAAAGAATACAAAAGCGTGAGTTTAATGTAGGTGATTATGTATTGCTATACGACTCTCATTTAAGATTTTTTGCAGGAAAGCTCTGTAACGCCCTCGATGCGGCTATATCTCCCACGTGTCGAAGCACGACTTAGAGGCATAACCGCATTGAAAGCAATGTCGCAAGTGAGGTAATCTTCACACAACCCATGTAATACATAAGGGAAAGAGATACATAGTTGGCTTACAATCGCCACTCACACAAATACATGAATAAAGCATTACATCAGCCAGATACAATCAAGGTCCGAACTACGGAACCCAAAATAAAAGAAGACTACCCCAAATGCTACACAGATCCCCGATCGACCCCAACTGGGCTCCACTACTGATCAACTAGAACAAAACGACACAAAGGACAAGATCTTCATCGAGCTCCTCCTTGAGCTTGGTTGCGTCATCTGCACGGTATCATCGGCACCTGCAAACTGGTTTTGAAAGTATCTGTGAGTCACGGGGACTCAGCAATCTCACACCCTCGTGATCAAGACTATTTAACCTTATAGGTAAGGTAAAAGGTATGAGGTGGAGCTGCAGCAAGCGACTAGCATATATGGTGGCTAACATATTCGCAAAAGAGAGCGAGAAGAGAAGGCAAAAGCACGGTCGATGAACTATGATCAAGAAGTGATCCTAAAACAACCTACGTCAAGCATAACTCCAACCCTGTGTTCACTTCCCGGACTCCGTCGAGAAGAGACCATCACAGTTACACGCGCGGTTGATGTATTTTAATTAAGATCAACTTTAGGTTTTCTACCACCGAACATTAACAAATTCCCATCTGCCCATAACCGTGGGCACGGCTTTTGAAAGTTCAAATCCTTGCAGGGGTGTCCCAACTTAGCCCATCACAAGCTCTCACGGTTAACGAAGGATATTCCTTCTCCCAAGACAATCCGATCAGGCTCGGCATCCAGGTTACAAGACATCCTCGACAATGGTAAAACAAGTCCAGCAACACCGCCCGAATGTGCCGACAAATCCCAATAGGAGCTGCACATATCTCATTCTCAGGGCACACTCAGATGAGAAGTCCGTACAACTAAAACCAGCCCTCGAGTTTCCCCGAGGTGGCGCTGCAAGGGGCTCTAGTTTGGACCAACACTCATAGGAGCACTGGCCCGGGGGGTTAAAATAAGGATGACCCTTGAGTCTGCAGAACCCAAGGGAAAGAAAAGGCTAAGTGGCAAATGGTAAAACCAAGGTTGGGCATTGCTGGAGGAGTTTTATTCAAGGCGAACTGTCAAGGGGTTCCCATTATAACCCAACCACGTAAGGAACGCAAAATCCGGGAACATAACACCGATATGACGGAAACTAGGGCGGCAAGAGTGGAACAAAACACTAGGCAAAAGGCCGAGCCTTCCACCCTTTACCAAGTATATAGATGCATTAATTAAATAAGAGATATTGTGATATCCCAACAAAATATCCATGTTCCAACATGGAACAAACTCCAATCTTCACCTGCAACTAATAACGCTATAAGAGGGGCTGAGCAAAGCGGTAACATAGCCAAACAACGCTTTGCTAGGACAAGGTGGGTTAGAGGCTTGGTTTAACAATATGGGAGGCATGATAAGCAAGTGGTAGGTATCACAGCATAGGCATAGCAAAAGAGCGAGCAACTAGCAAGCAAAGATAGAAGTGATTTCGAGGGTATGGTCATCTTGCCTGAGATCCCGCAAGGAAGAAGAACGAGTCCATGAAGAAGACAAACGGACATAGACGAACGGGTCCTCACAAACATGACGTTATCGGAACCAACCCGAAGAAGCAACACCGGAAAGAAGCACATAACATAGTAAACAACCAACACATGAACATGGTATGATATGCGGGATGCGGTATGTGATGCATATGCATGATTTGACAAGGAATGATTAAACCTGGCCTCAACTTGGAAAACCAAGAGTGCCACTGGAAAGTTGAGGTGATTTCGGTTGAAATCGATATAATGATCACCGGAATTGGATGCACGGTTTGGAAATGGCAAGCAAAACAAATATGGTACCGGTTTGCGATAATCAGCAAGTGACCAACTAAATGCAACAAGATAAATATGCTACAGCACTCAAACATGGCAACAAAATACATGGCATGGATCCACTCATAAAGCTTGACAAAAGATGAACACTGAGCTACGGCTAATTCATCAATTAACAGGTTCAAACAAGCATGACAAAAGAGCAAATGATAACAGGTTTCAGACTTAGTGAAATTAACACAGGTCTGGAATTTATCACCAGGAAGCACACTTTAGAGCATGAAACTACATGCTACAGGAACATATCATGGCACAGCAAGGCATGGCATGAAGCTACTCAAAGCACTTAACAAAATTTCCTTAGTGACCTTGAGCCAAAAGGGATCAGAAAATACAATTGCAAGCATGTGAACATAGCAAAAACATAAACAGATCACAGACTTAGTGAAAAACTGGAGCATGCAAATCAGTTAACGGGTAGGCATGTTTACGAGCTCGATGCACTCACTACAGAGCATGGCACGACAAATTAAGCACACACCCATCAAGAATACATAGCATAGAGGCTACACATGGCAAGAACCACAACATAGCATGCATGAATCAATAGCAACATCCTTGGCAAAATCGCTAAACATGTCAACAATCTGCCAGGATTCACTTTATAGCAAAAGTAGAGCTCGATTAACTCAAGCTAGGGTGCTCCATAAATGCAAACAAAGACATGGATGGATAGAGCACCACCATATTAACAAAACATCCTTACTGATCATCCTCAAAAGAGGCACGGATCACTAGGAAACAACATGAACATATGGCATAACAACGAAAACCGGTCAAGGACTTAGTGAAATTCTAAGTCCCTGAAATCAGCATTACCGATTACGCTACTTTGCAGGCTTGTGCTAGTCACCACATAGATCACAAAAATACATGGCAAGCACCTCTGTAAAGATGACATGGCATTTAACAAAGCACATGTAGAGCTCAAGATCATAGCATGCACACATTAATCATGGCAAAAATGACAAAATGCCATTTGCTGAAACAGATCGGAAAAATTACTCACATAGCCCTCTTCCAACAACATTTCTGGCATCAAGATGAGCTCAAATGAAAATTATGCAATGAGATTAAATGATATACTCGTCGAGGCGAACATTTTGATATGCTACACGCATGAATCAGAGCTATAAGTGCAGAGTTACGATGCGATGAAAAATGCAAAAAGATTAGGGTTCGGAGGGAAAAGTCAACCCGAGGTGATTTCCAGATCTGGATCTGGGTCTCGCCGGAGTTCGTGGTTCGCCGAGTTCATGCCGGAGACAAAGAAGGAGGAGGCTGGGGCAGCGGGT
>NC_057797.1:132876999-132883541 GCF_018294505.1 Triticum aestivum | reverse complement strand
AGGCGGCGCGCGGAGAGGCAGGCGGGGCGGCTCGGGCCCGTAGGGGCAGGCAATGGGCCTCGGCGGGCCGCGCGGAGGTCGGCGGCGAGGAGACACGTGGCGGCCTCTGAGTGGGCACGGGAGGCGGCGGACGTGTCTGGCCACAGGGCGGACATGTCCGGCGGTGCGGGGAAGACGAAGTTAGGGTTTCATCCGCGAAAATTTCGGGGGAGGCCACATATTTTTATAGGTAGAGGGAGCTAGGAGCGTCCAAATTGAGCACAGTTTTCGGTCATGCGATCGTGATCAAACAACCAAGATGATGGAGGGGGTTTAGCTGGGCTTTGGGCCAAATTGGAAGGGTGTTGGGATGCAATACACACGAGGCCTTTTCGATCCCTCGGTTAACCGTTGGAGTATCAAACGAAGTCCAAATGGCACGGAACTTGACAGGCGGTCTACCGATAGTAAACCAAGGCCGCATGGAAAGTCTCGGTCCAATCCGAGAAAGTTTAACACCCGCACACGAAAAAAAGTAGAAAGGGACACCGGGTGACATAGGAGCGTCGGATTGCAAAATGGACAACGGGGAAAATGCTCGGATGCATGAGACGAACATGTATGCAAATGAAATGAACATGATGACATGATATGCGATGCATGACACGCAAGCAATGACAAGGGAACAACAGCGAATAACTGGACGACACCTGGCACATCGGTCTCGGGTCGTCACAACACTCCACCACTACGAGAGGATCTCGTCCCGAGATCTAGGATGGCACCGGAGGGAAAATGGTAGAGAAAGAGAAGAGGTAAAACTAAGTTGCTTCTTGACAATTGAGTGAGACCAAAGAACCTTGCAAAGGTTAAACCATTTCGAGAAAATAATACAACGGAGATGAACAGAAATTAAAGCACTCCATTAGAAAAGAGGAACAAGGAAGAACAAATTCAAACAGCACTCCGGTTGAAAAGATATGCAAGGCTTGATAAAATGAAGAACTTGAGCAAAATGGCACAACACTCCGGTTAAATAGATAGGCAAGAAAAGAACACGATCCTGACAAAACGAAAAGATGGGTTGAAGAGAGCAACATCACAATGCCTCCGGAAGAAAAGAATAGAAGTTAGATCATTGAAATAGGAGAATGGAGAAGAAAATGCCATCTTATGCCACAAAAGAGCTTGAGAAGGCATCCTTAGGAGACGGGTCGAGCGGAGTTGTTGGAACACCAACAACGAAAAGAATACGCTTGATATGGTCTTATGGAATGCATCTCAAATCATGAGGTGACAACCTGCCACTCACGGGAAAAAGAATTGGATTGATATGAATAAGGAGACGAGAAACTTATTTCACCGAGAGGATAAATGAAGAACTTGGATCATTTATAATCACCATAAATAACAACAAATCCTTAGGGAAAGCTTTAGGTGAAATATAACCCAAGATAACTCCAATGAAGAGATTGATGGATTTACAATACCCCATTCTTAACAACCTGTGAACCATGAAACATGAACTCAAATTATCCAGAATGACATAATACCACCTCCAATGATATGGAAGAGAGAATTGCACTCCGGATTGCAAGATGAAGAATGCTTGAGCTCTTTTGAAAAGAATCTTGATGAACACTTCGAGAAGGAATTAAATCCTTTATGAACCATCATGTAGCGCCTCCATGAAGAACTCCGGTAACAAAATGATGATCAAACGAAAGGAAAAAGAAGTTGAAAACACAAGGTGAAGCCTTGTGATGATTTAGATGGATCTCTATGGTGATATAATTGTGAGAGCTTGGAACTCTTGGAAAAGAAAATATAAGCCTCTCGAACCGAGAATGTGACATGATGAACCTCCGGAATAAAGGATTAAGTTTACTAGATGAAACTAGAATAAGAATTACATTATGCTTATCCTTCACCAATTAAATTGATGACAAACAATGGATTTGGCACCCTACTTATTCTCGTTGAAAGGATTAAGAGAGATATTCCATAAACTTGAGAATGTCTTCCACGAATCACCGGTCGGGTTGAAACAACGAATAAATTGGTATGATAACCATGGAAGAGAATCTTGAATGAACCACCGTAAGAATTGAAAATGAACGAAGTAGGGGTGAATCACCGGTAAGAATTAGCAAATGAACGAAGATATATGAGAGAGTTTAGATATAAGAGAACGAAGAGATCATGAACTGATTAGAGAATATTTGAATGATGCACCGGTAAGATTTGGGGAACAAGAGCTGAAAGCTGAGAATGAATAACTCTGAGATGATGGTCTCCGGATAAACAAACTGAAAAGAATCTTGAATTGCTCCAGATAGAAGAAAATAATTCCCACAATCGAAACAATTATGAGAGGATGACATCAAGCTAGAACCATGAATCTCTGAGAGAGCGGATAAGATATGGAGGGAAAACTCTTCTTCGGTCTTCAAAATCTAAGAATGACGACGAGAAACCTCACCAAGAATTGTTGAGGCACTCCGGAATGAATAATGGAAAGGTTGAACCAACGACGAAAGAATTTAATCGATCTTGGAGAAAGGCATTTGACTAATGTTAAATCATTCTTACGTCAAGCTTTGAAAAGAATTTAGGATAGCTCTGAGAAAATAAGAAGAGTCAGGTAAGATCCTGGAAAAAGACCTGTGGGTTAGGGCCCACTCAAAAGAAACATCGTTGAAGGATTTAAAAGATAGATTGCACCGGTTGAATTAGATGGCTCAAAAGAGATAACATCCTCTAAAGAGCTTGAATGAAAGCAGAGTGGAAACATGAATCTTCTAGATATTATGAGCACTCTGGAACACTTAATAGCGAGAGGTGAACGATTAAGAATTTGCACCGGCATGAGAAAGCATTGAAATACGGAAAAGAATATGATCACCACCGAAAGCTTAAATTGGTTCCATCGGAGAAGAAAAAAATGAAGGATGATGAACTTGAGGTTCCTTTAGGACCTTCATGAAAATCACCTGGTAAGAACATTGACGGAAAAATATGGAGAGACTTCACAAAAATAAAATGGATATTTGATTAAGACATCTGAGTCCTTGAGGAAAAAAAGGGGTGGGCGGGCGGGAAAAACAAAGGCAACTTGGAGACGGATGAAACAAACACCATTGAGAAGAACTGATAATTGATCTTGCGGATGCTGAAATGATTGGATCCACTTGAAGAGAAAACACGCCGGTTGAAAAGGTTTGACATGACAATCTCGATTATCAAGAAGGATTAGTATTCGCATCGGAGTATGAGAACACCATTTGGGGAAGGTATGGAATCAAACACTTGACATTGAAGCAACTCGAATACCACAACTCAAAACAAAACAAAGGATTGGCTTGCAAAATAAGTCGGAACAAACATATGGTAGAGATTTCATCCAAAGTTTTCGTGGTGGGCCTACAAGGGCTCGATCATACAACACCATCATGTACAAGGCAGTGCACATGACATACGAATCGTCCCCGAGTCAGCATAGCCAAGGACTCTTTAAGACACAACAAGACCATTGTAAACCCAATCGTGAATAGGCGGACCACTAGACGTCGAACCCCAATTTCATATCATACATCTGTCGGAAAGATATCCTAAGAACTACTTGAATTCCCACTTATAAACTCCCGAAATGGTGGAGCTGCAGCAAGCGACTAGCATATATGGTGGCTAACATATTCACAAAATAGAGCGAGAAGAGAAGGCAAAAGCACGGTCGATGAACTATGATCAAGAAGTGATCCTAAAACAACCTACGTCAAGCATAACTCCAACACTGTGTTCACTTCCCAGACTCCGCCGAGAAGAGACCATCATGGTTACACGCGCAGTTGATGTATTTTAATTAAGATCAACTTTAGGTTTTCTACCACCGGACATTAACAAATTCCCATCTGCCCATAACCGCGGGCATGGCTTTCGAAAGTTCAAATCCCTGCAGGGGTGTCCCAACTTAGCCCATCACAAGCTCTCACGGTCAATGAAGGATATTCCTTCTCCCAAGAAAATCCGATCAGACTCGGCATCCAGGTTACAAGACATCCTCGACAATGGTAAAACAAGTCCAGCAACACCGCCCAAATGTGCCGACAAATCTCGATAGGAGCTGCACATATGTCGTTCTCAGGGCACACTCAGATGAGAAGTCCATACAACTAAAACCAGCCCTCGAGTTTCCCCGAGGTGGCGCTGCAAGGGGCTCTAGTTTGGACCAACACTCAGAGGAGCA
The DNA here is from genome assembly GCF_018294505.1 of Triticum aestivum. Taxonomy (NCBI): domain Eukaryota; kingdom Viridiplantae; phylum Streptophyta; class Magnoliopsida; order Poales; family Poaceae; genus Triticum; species Triticum aestivum. The sequence goes on along the minus strand of NC_057797.1, from coordinate 132,879,316 downwards.
CTGGCCCGGGGGGTTAAAATAAAGATGACCCTTGAGTCTGCAGAACCCAAGGGAAAGAAAAGGCTAAGTGGAAAATGGTAAGACCAAGGTTGGGCATTGCTGGAGGAGTTTTATTCAAGGCAAACTATCAAGGGGTTCCCATTATAACCCAACCGCGTAAGGAACGCAAAATCTGGGAACATAACACCGATATGACGGAAACTAGGGCGGCAAGAGTGGAACAAAACACTAGGCAAAAGGCCGAGCCTTCCCCCTTTACCAAGTATATAGATGCATTAATTAAATAAGAGATATTGTGATATCCCAACAAAATATCCATGTTCCAACATGGAATAAACTCCAATCTTCACCTGCAACTAACAACGCTATAAGAGGGGCTGAGCAAAGCGGTAACATAGCCAAACAACGCTTTGCTAGGACAAGGTGGGTTAGAGGCTTGGTTTAACAATATGGGAGGCATGATAAGCAAGTGGTAGGTATCGCAGCATAGGCATAGCAAAAGAGCGAGCAACTAGCAAGCAAAGTAGAAGTGATTTCGAGGGTATGGTCATCTTGCCTGAGATCCCGCAAGGAAGAAGAATGAGTCCATGAAGAAGACAAACGGACATAGACGAACGGATCCTCACAAACGCGACGTTATCGGAACCAACCCGAAGAAGCAACACCGGAAAGAAGCACACAACATAGTAAACAACCAACACACGAACATGGTATGATATGCGGGATGCGGTATGTGATGCATATGCATGATTTGACAAGGAATGATTGAACCTGGCCTCAACTTGGAAAACCAAGAGTGCCACTATAAAGGTGAGGTGATTTCGGTTGAAATCGATATAAAGATCACCGGAATCAGATGCACGGTTTGGAAATGGCAAGCAAAACAAATATGGCACCGGTTTGCGATAATCAGCAAGTGACCAACTAAATGCAACAAGATAAATATGCTACAGCACTCAAACATGGCAACAAAATACAAGGCATGGATCCACTCATGAAGCTTGACAAAAGATGAACACTAAGCTACGGCTAATTCATCCATTAACAGGTTCAAACAAGCATGACAAAAGAGCAAATGATAACAGGTTTCAGACTTAGTGAAATTAACACAGGTCTGGAATTTATCATCAGGAAGCACATTTTAGAGCATGAAACTACATGCTACAGGAACATATCATGGCACAGCAAGGCATGGCATGAAGCTACTCAAAGCACTTAACAAAAGTCCCTTAGTGACCTTGAGCCAAAAGGGATCAGAAAATACAATTGCAAGCATGTGAACATAGAAAAAACATAAACAGATCTCAGACTTTGTGAAAAACTGGAGCATGCAAATCAGTTAACGGGTAGGCATGTTTACGAGCTCGATGCACTCACTACAGAGCATGGCATGACAAACTAATCATACACCCATTAAGAATACATAGCATAGAAGCTAGACATGGCAAGAACCACAACATAGCATGCACGTATCAATAGCAACATCCTCGGCAAAATCGCTAAACATGTCAACAATCTGCCAGGATTCACTTTATAGCAAAAGTAGAGCTCGATTAACTCAAGCTAGGGTGCTCCATAAATGCAAACAAAGACATGGATGGATAGAGCACCACCATATTAACAAAACATCCTTCTCAAAAGAGGCACGGATCACTAGGAAACAACATGAACATATGGCATAACAACGAAAACCGGTCAAGGACTTGGTGAAATTCTAAGTCCCTGAAATCAACATTACCGGTTACGCTACTTTGCAAGCTTGTGCTAGTCACCACATAGATCACCAAAATACATGGCAAGCACCTCTGTAAAGATGGCATGGCATTTAACAAAACACATGTAGAGCTCAAGATCATAGCATGCACACATTAATCATGGCAAAAATGACAAAATGTCATTTGCTGAAACAGATCGGACAAATTACTCATGTAGCCCTCTTCCAACGACATTTCGAGCATCAAGATGAGCTCAAATGAAAATGATGCAATGAGATGAAATGATGTAATCGTCGAGACAAACGTTTCGATATGCTACACGCACGAATCGGAGCTACGAGTGCAGAGTTATGATGCGATGAAAAATGCGAAAAGATTAGGGTTCGGAGGGAAAAGTCAACCCAAGGTGATTTCCAGATCTGGATCTGGGTCTCGCCGGAGTCCGTGGTTCGCTGGAGTTCGTGCCGGAGACAAAGAAGGAGGAGGCCGGGGCAGCGGGTCGGGGCGCCGGAGTCCGGCGGGGTCGGCGGCCGAGGGTGGCGGCACCGGCGAGAGCAGCTTGGGGCGTCGGAGGCGCGGCGCAAAGGGCGGTCGGCGACGAT